>NW_027310224.1:0-50000 GCF_047496795.1 Chiloscyllium punctatum | reverse complement strand
TGGTTGCTGTTTGGTTAAATTTGAATTATTATTAAATCAGGATACTAAAACCCAATCGAGTTTGAATTTCTTGTTTTGACGACATTGGGCCAATGAGGCAACTAGTTTAAATTTTGCCCCAGGATACTAAAACCCAATCAAGTTTGAATTTATTGTCTTGACAACATCAGACCAATAAGGCAGTAGGATGTTGCAGGGGAATATAAAAAGCGCAGGCGCTTTAAATCCTTGCTGAGAGAGTATCTGCCATCGAGCTGGAGAGTGAACTGTACGTCTAACATCTTGCTCTCAAAGACATTAAAAGGTGCACGCTATGAAAAGGTGCCTTTACTTGTTAAACATCTATTTGCAGCGAAGATCCAAGAGAGAGACCCAGGAAGATGGAAGATTGAAGACAGCGGAGACGGGGTGGATTGGAGATTGACGTCATGTTTAATAATTGCGTTGTTGGGACAGCATGTTCACAGGATTGTGTTCGGGGGGGGCGGGGGGGGGCAGGGGGGGACAGAGGGGGGGGGGACAGAGGGGCGGGGGGGGACAGAGGGGGCAGAGGGGGGGGACGGGGGGGACAGAGGGGCGGGGGGGGAACAGAGGGGACATTCATCAGTTCATTGTTTTATTTACTGTTAGAGTCAGGAGAGTAACTTGTTAATTTTCTGTAAATAGTGGAAATTGGGAGTTGTCTGGCCCTCCCTCACAGAGGTGAGGTTTTCTGGGTGTTTACCCCTCCCCCCCCCCCGTCCCCCCCAAAACCCCCGTCCCCCCAACCCCCGTCCCCCCCGTGTACAACATACGGCCATGGGCCAAGGAACTGGAATTAGAAGGGATGGATGCTTGGTGACCAGCATGGGCTCAATGGGCTGAACGGCCTGTCTCTCCCTCGTTCTGTAATAACTCTTGCGTCCAGTTTGAGGGGACACAGAATAAGGGGGAGGGGGGGGGTGATTGACACGACGAGTTGTTTCTGATCTAGCGTGGGGTCGGGATCTGGTACACACCCTCCCCCCTCCCTCTGTCCCCGTCCCCTGGAGAGTGCAGCAGAGATGGAGGGATACCCTCCGAGGGAGCTCTGACCCTCGGGGTTGAAAGTCACGGTTCAAGGGTGAGGGACGGCCTTTGTCCTGGACTGAACTGTGAGGTCACTGGGGTACCGTGACCCCTGACACAGAATCCTTCTGTGAGGTCAGAGCTCGTGGGGGGAAGGGGGTGGAGGAGGCAACCCCTCATCGTCTCCCTCCTCCCCCTTGTCCATCGTCTCCCTCCCACCCCCCACCCCCTCACATAGTCTCCCTCATCAACCCCTCACTTTTTCATCTCTCTCCTGCTCCTTCCATCTCCCTGGGACCTGGTGACTGGACAACGATGTGGAGTCTGACAGCTGTCTGTGGGATCTTTCTGTGCAGTTCAGCTCTCGCTCTTCCATCAGGTAAGAAAGGACTGGGGGGAGGGGGTGGGGAATGCAATCTCTCCCAGTGACCCATTCCCTGACGGTCAGTCTCTCCCACTGACCCATTCCCTGACGGTCAGTCTCTCCCACTGACCCATTCCCCGACGGTCAGTCTCTCCCACTGACCCATTCCCTGACGGTCAGTCTCTCCCACTGACCCATTCCCCGACGGTCAGTCTCTCCCAGTGACCCATTCCCTGACGGTCAGTCTCTCCCACTGACCCATTCCCTGACGGTCAGTCTCTCCCACTGACCCATTCCCCGACGGTCAGTCTCTCCCACTGACCCAATCCCTGACGGTCAGTCTCTCCCACTGACCCATTCCCCGACGGTCAGTCTCTCCCACTGACCCATTCCCCGACGGTCAGTCTCTCCCACTGACCCAATCCCTGACGGTCAGTCTCTCCCACTGACCCATTCCCCGACGGTCAGTCTCTCCCACTGACCCATTCCCTGACGGTCAGTCTCTCCCACTGACCCATTCCCTGACGGTCAGTCTCTCCCACTGACCCATTCCCTGACGGTCAGTCTCTCCCACTGACCCATTCCCCAAAGGTCAGTCTCTCCCACTGACCCATTCCCTGACGGTCAGTCTCTCCCACTGACCCATTCCCTGACGGTCAGTCTCTCCCACTGACCCATTCCCTGACGGTCAGTCTCTCCCAGTGACCCATTCCCTGACGGTCAGTCTCTCCCACTGACCCATTCCCTGACGGTCAGTCTCTCCCACTGACCCATTCCCTGATGGTCAGTCTCTCCCACTGACCCGTTCCCTGACCTCCTACCGTTCCTGTCTCCTGTTCAGGTCCCGATGGACGATCCCATGTGGGTCTGAAATGGTGGGAATACAGTGACACTGATATCAAAGCGATTGAACAAACTTACAACTGGATCCGTGAGAGCCCGGATCTCCCGGAGGGTGAGTACGTCAATCTGCTCCTGAGGGTCTGACGCGACAGTGAAGCAAGTTCCTTCGGAGTACCATGGGAATGTTCATCTTTAATCCCCAGACGGACAGAGTCGAGCAATGTCCTCGGTTGGACAGGAACATGGTCAGACCACACGCATGTAGATCTGATCTCCTCAGCTACAGTGGGGCAGGATCAAGGGGTTGAGTGGCCTCTCCTGTTCCAATGATGCCTCAATTGTCTGAATAATGGCCCTTGAATTGATATCCTCCCTCACTCACTTTCTCTCTCTCTCTCGAACCCTGGCTGATTTCCCCCTCTCTCTCTCTCTCTCTCTCTCTCTCTCTCTCTCTCTCTCTCTCTCTCTCTCTTTACCCCTCTCTCTGTCTCTCTCTCTCTAACCCAGGGATCAGTGGTGGATGATTGAGTGGGGAAGGGTTTCAGGTGGAGCGCAGAGTCGGGATCGATAGATCAGTTCTGACCCTCCACACTGTCTTGCAGATACACTCGACAGTGTTATGAAGAAGGTGCTAGCGGGATCTTTTTGTGTGCTATTCATATTGATGCTGGTCCTCATCGTATGTTGCCGGTGAGTGAGGGAGGGATGAGGGATGTACAGTACACCAGAGTGTGACAGTGAGGGGTGTGGGGTATATCAGTGTGTTACAGTGAGGGGTGTGGGGTATATCAGGGTGTTACAGTGAGGGGTGTGGGGTATATCAGTGTGTTACAGTGAGGGGTGTGGGGATATATCAGGGTGTTACAGTGAGGGGTGTGGGGATATATCAGGGTGTTACAGTGAGGGGTGTGGGATATATCAGTGTGTTACAGTGAGGGGTGTGGGAGATATCAGCGTGTTACAGTGAGGGGTGTGGGGTATATCAGTGTGTTACAGTGAGGGGTGTGGGATATATCAGTGTGTTACAGTGAGGGGTGTGGGATATATCAGTGTGTTACAGTGAGGGGTGTGGGGTATATCAGGGTGTTACAGTGAGGGGTGAGGGGTATACCAGTGTGTTACAGTGAGGGGTGAGGGGTATACCAGTGTGTTACAGTGAGGGGTGTGGGGTATACCAGTGTGTTACAGTGAGGGGTGTGGGATATATCCGTGTGTTACAGTGAGGGGTGTGGGGTATACCAGTGTGTTACAGTGAGGGGTGTGGGGTATACCAGTGTGTTACAGTGAGGGGTGTGGGGTATATCAGGGTGTTACAGTGAGGGGTGTGGGATATATCAGGGTGTTCCAGTGAGGGGTGTGGGGTATATCAGGGTGTTACAGTGAGGGGTGTGGGGTATATCAGGGTGTTACAGTGAGGGGTGTGGGGTATATCAGGGTGTTACAGTGAGGGGTGTGGGGTATATCAGGGTGTTACAGTGAGGGGTGTGGGGTATACCAGAGTGTGACAGTGAGGGGTGTGGGGTATATCAGGGTGTTACAGTGAGGGTTGTGGGGTATACCAGTGTGTTACAGTGAGGGGTGTGAAGTATATCAGGGTGTTACAGTGAGGGGTGTGGGATATATCAGTGTATTATAGTGTGGGGATTGGGGTATATCAGGGTGTTACAGTGAGGGGTGTGGGGTATATCAGGGTGTTACAGTGAGGGATGTGGTGTATATCAGTGTGTTACAGTGAGGGGTGTAGGATATATCAGTGTGTTACAGTGAGGGGTGTGGGGTATCTCAGTGTGTTACAGTGAGGGGTGTGGGGGATATCAGTGTGTTACAGTGAGGAGGGTGGGTTATATCAGTGTGTTACAGTGTGGGGTGTGGGGTATATCAGTGTGTTCCAGTGAGGTGTGTGGGGTATATCAGTGTGTTCCAGTGAGGGGTGTGGGATATATCAGTGTGTTACAGTGAGGGGTGTGGGATATGTCAGTGTGTTACAGTGAGGGGTATATCAGTGTGTTACTGTGAGGGGTGTGGGGTATATCAGTGTGTTACAGTGAGGGGTGTGGGGTATATCAGTGTGATACTGTGAGGGGTGTGGGATATATCAGTGTGTTACAGTGAGGGGTATATCAGTGTGTTACAGTGAGGCGTGTGGGGGATATCAGTGTGTTACAGTGAGGGGTGTGGGATATGTCAGTGTGTTACAGTGAGGGGTGTGGGGTATATCAGTGTGTTACAGTGAGGGGTGTGGGGTATATCAGTGTGTTCCAGTGAGGGGTGTGGGGTATATCAGTGTGATACTGTGAGGGGTGTGGGATATATCAGTGTGTTACAGTGAGGGGTATATCAGTGTGTTACAGTGAGGGGTGTGGGATATGTCAGTGTGTTACAGTGAGGGGTATATCAGTGTGTTACTGTGAGGGGTGTGGGGTATATCAGTGTGTTACAGTGAGGGGTGTGGGGTATATCAGTGTGATACTGTGAGGGGTGTGGGATATATCAGTGTGTTACAGTGAGGGGTATATCAGTGTGTTACAGTGAGGCGTGTGGGGTATATCAGGGTGTTACAGTGAGGAATGCGGGGTATATCAGTGTGTTACAGTGAGGGGTGTGGGGTATATCAGTGCGTTCCAGTAAGGGATGTGGGGTATATCAGGATGTTACAGTGAGGAATGTGAGGTATATCAGCCTGTTACAGTGAGGGGTGTGGGGTATATCAGGGTGTTCCAGTGAGGGGTGTGGGGTATATCAGGGTGTTCCAGTGAGGGGTGTGGGATATATCAGTGTGTTACAGTGAGGGGTGTGGGGTATATCAGTGTGTTACAGTGTGGGGTGTGGGATATATCAGTGTGTTACAGTGAGGAATGTGAGGTATATCAGCCTGTTACAGTGAGGGGTGTGGGGTATATCCGTGTGTTACAGTGAGGGGTGTGGGGTATATCAGGGTGTTACAGTGAGGGGTGTGGGCTCTAGCTATGTTACAGTGAGGGGTGTGGGGTATATCAGGGTGTTACAGTGAGGGGTGTGGTGTATATCGGCGTGTGGGGTATATCAGGGTGTTCCAGTGAGGGGTGTGGGGTATATCAGGGTGTTACAGTGAGGGTGTGGGGTATATCCGTGTGTTACAGTGAGGGGTGTGGGGTATATCAGGGTGTTACAGTGAGGGGTGTGGGCTCTAGCTATGTTACAGTGAGGGGTGTGGGGTATATCAGGGTGTTACAGTGAGGGGTGTGGTGTATATGGAGTGTGGGGTATATCAGGGTGTTCCAGTGAGGGGTGTGGGGTATATCAGGGTGTTACAGTGAGGGGTGTGGGGTATATCAGTGTGTTACAGTGAGGGGTGTCGGGTATATCAGGGTGTTACAGTGAGGGGTGTGGGGTATCACAGTGTATTACAGTGAGAGGTGTGGCATATATCAGTGTGTTACAGTGAGGGGTGTGGGGTATATCAGTGTGTTACAGTGAGGGGTGTGGGATATGTTACAGTGAGGGGTGTGGGGTATATCAGTGTGTTACAGTGAGGGGTGTGGGGTATATCACTGTGTTACAGTGAGGGGTGTGGGGTATATCAGTGTGTTACAGTGAGGGGTGTGGGGTATATCAGTGTGTTACAGTGAGGGGTGTGGGGTATATCAGTGTGTTACAGTGTGGGGTGTGGTGTATATCAGGGTGTTACAGTGAGGGGTGTGGGGGATATCAGTGTGTTACAGTGAGGGGTGTGGGATATGTTACAGTGAGGGATGTGGGGTATATCAGGGTGTTACAGTGAGGGGTGTGGGGGATATCAGTGTGTTACAGTGAGGGGTGTGGGATATGTTACAGTGAGGGATGTGGGGTATATCAGGGTGTTACAGTGAGGGGTGTGGGGGATATCAGTGTGTTACAGTGAGGGGTGTGGGATATGTTACAGTGAGGGGTGTGGGGTATATCAGTGTGTTACAGTGAGGGGTGTGGGGTATATCAGGGTGTTACAGTGAGGGGTGTGGGGTATATCAGGGTGTTACAGTGAGGGGTGTGAGGTATATTAGTGTGTTACAGTGAGGGGTGTGGGGTATGTTAGTGTGTTACAGTGAGGGGTGTGGGGTATATCAGGGTGTTACAGTGAGGGGTGTGGGGTATACCAGTGTGTTACAGTGAGGGGTGTGGGGTATACCAGTGTGTTACAGTGAGGGGTGTGGGGTATACCAGTGTGTTACAGTGAGGGGTGTGGGGTATACCAGTGTGTTACAGTGAGGGGTGTGGGATATATCAGTGTGTTACAGTGAGGGGTGTGGGGTATACCAGAGTGTGACAGTGAGGGGTGTGGGGTATATCCGTGTGTTACAGTGAGGGGTGTGGGGTATATTAGTGTGTTACAGTGACGGGTGTGAGGTATACCAGAGTGTGACAGTGAGGGGTGTGGGGTATATCAGTGTGTTACAGTGAGGGGTGTGGGATATATCCGTGTGTTACAGTGAGGGGTGTGGGGTATATCAGGGTGTTACAGTGAGGGGTGTGGGGTATATCAGGGTGTTACAGTGAGGGGTGTGGGGTATATCAGGGTGTTACAGTGAGGGGAGTGGGGTATATCAGGGTGTTACAGTGAGGGGTGTGGGGTATATCAGTGTGTTACAGTGAGGGGTGTGGGGTATATCAGTGTGTTACAGTGAGGGGTGTGGGGTATATCAGTGTGTTACAGTGAGGGGTGTGGGGTATATCAGTGTGTTACAGTGAGGGGTGTGGGGTATATCAGGGTGTTACAGTGAGGGGTGTGGGGTATATCAGGGTGTTACAGTGAGGGGTGTGGGGTATATCAGGGTGTTACAGTGAGGGGTGTGGGGTATATCAGTGTATTATAGTGTGGGGATTGGGGTATATCAGGGTGTTACAGTGAGGGGTGTGGGGTATATCAGGGTGTTACAGTGAGGGGTGTGGGGTTTATCAGTGTGTTACAGTGAGGGATGTGGTGTATATCAGTGTGTTTAGGTGAGGGGTGTGGGGTATATCAGTGTGTTACAGTGAGGGGTGTGGGATATATCAGTGTGTTACAGTGAGGAATGTGAGGTATATCAGCCTGTTACAGTGAGGGGTGTGGGGTATATCGGTGTGTTACAGTGAGGGGTGTGGGATATATCAGTGTGTTACAGTGAGGGGTGTGGGGTATATCACTCTGTTACAGTGAGGGGTGTAGGATATATCAGTGTGTTACAGTAAGGGGTGTAGGATATATCAGTGTGTTACAGTAAGGGGTGTAGGATATATCAGTGTGTTACAGTGAGGGGTGTGGGGTATATCAGTGTGTTACAGTGAGGGGTGTAGGATATATCAGTGTGTTACAGTAAGGGGTGTAGGATATATCACTCTGTTCCAGTGAGGGGTGTGGGATATATCAGTGTGTTACTGTGAGGGGTGTGGGGTATATCAGTGTGTTACAGTGTGGGGTGTGGGATATATCAGTGTGTTACAGTGTGGGGTGTGGGATATATCAGTGTGTTACAGTGAGGAATGTGAGGTATATCAGCCTGTTACAGTGAGGGGTGTGGGGTATATCGGTGTGTTACAGTGAGGGGTGTGGGGTATATCAGGGTGTTGCAGTGAGGGGTGTGGGGTATATCAGGGTGTTACAGTGAGGGTGTGGGGTATATCCGTGTGTTACAGTGAGGGGTGTGGGGTATATCAGGGTGTTACAGTGAGGGGTGTGGGCTCTAGCTATGTTACAGTGAGGGGTGTGGGGTATATCAGGGTGTTACAGTGAGGGGTGTGGTGTATATCGGCGTGTGGGGTATATCAGGGTGTTCCAGTGAGGGGTGTGGGGTATATCAGGGTGTTACAGTGAGGGGTGTGGGGTATATCAGTGTGTTACAGTGAGGGGTGTCGGGTATATCAGGGTGTTACAGTGAGGGGTGTGGGGTATCACAGTGTATTACAGTGAGAGGTGTGGGATATATCAGTGTGTTACAGTGAGGGGTGTGGGGTATCTCAGTGTGTTACAGTGTGGGGTGTGGGGGATATCAGTGTGTTACAGTGAGGAGGGTGGGTTATATCAGTGTGTTACAGTGTGGGGTGTGGTGTATATCAGGGTGTTACAGTGAGGTGTGTGGGGTATATCAGTGTGTTACAGTGAGGGGTGTGGGATATGTTACAGTGAGGGGTGTGGGGTATATCAGTGTGTTACAGTGAGGGGTGTGGGGTATATCAGTGTGTTACAGTGAGGGGTGTGGGGTATATCAGTGTGTTACAGTGTGGGGTGTGGGGTATATCAGGGTGTTACAGTGAGGGGTGTGGGGGATATCAGTGTGTTACAGTGAGGGGTGTGGGGTATATCACTCTGTTACAGTGAGGGGTGTAGGATATATCAGTGTGTTACAGTAAGGGGTGTAGGATATATCAGTGTGTTACAGTAAGGGGTGTAGGATATATCAGTGTGTTACAGTGAGGGGTGTGGGGTATATCAGTGTGTTACAGTGAGGGGTGTAGGATATATCAGTGTGTTACAGTAAGGGGTGTAGGATATATCACTCTGTTCCAGTGAGGGGTGTGGGATATATCAGTGTGTTACTGTGAGGGGTGTGGGGTATATCAGTGTGTTACAGTGTGGGGTGTGGGATATATCAGTGTGTTACAGTGTGGGGTGTGGGATATATCAGTGTGTTACAGTGAGGAATGTGAGGTATATCAGCCTGTTACAGTGAGGGGTGTGGGGTATATCGGTGTGTTACAGTGAGGGGTGTGGGGTATATCAGGGTGTTGCAGTGAGGGGTGTGGGGTATATCAGGGTGTTGCAGTGAGGGTGTGGGGTATATCCGTGTGTTACAGTGAGGGGTGTGGGGTATATCAGGGTGTTACAGTGAGGGGTGTGGGGTATATCAGGGTGTTACAGTGAGGGGTGTGGGGTATATCAGGGTGTTACAGTGAGGGGTGTGGGGTATATCAGGGTGTTACAGTGAGGGGTGTGGGATATATCAGTGTATTATAGTGTGGGGATTGGGGTATATCAGGGTGTTACAGTGAGGGGTGTGGGGTATATCAGGGTGTTACAGTGAGGGGTGTGGGGTTTATCAGTGTGTTACAGTGAGGGATGTGGTGTATATCAGTGTGTTTAGGTGAGGGGTGTGGGGTATATCAGTGTGTTACAGTGAGGGGTGTGGGATATATCAGTGTGTTACAGTGAGGAATGTGAGGTATATCAGCCTGTTACAGTGAGGGGTGTGGGGTATATCGGTGTGTTACAGTGAGGGGTGTGGGATATATCAGTGTGTTACAGTGAGGGGTGTGGGGTATATCACTCTGTTACAGTGAGGGGTGTAGGATATATCAGTGTGTTACAGTAAGGGGTGTAGGATATATCAGTGTGTTACAGTAAGGGGTGTAGGATATATCAGTGTGTTACAGTGAGGGGTGTGGGGTATATCAGTGTGTTACAGTGAGGGGTGTAGGATATATCAGTGTGTTACAGTAAGGGGTGTAGGATATATCACTCTGTTCCAGTGAGGGGTGTGGGATATATCAGTGTGTTACTGTGAGGGGTGTGGGGTATATCAGTGTGTTACAGTGTGGGGTGTGGGATATATCAGTGTGTTACAGTGTGGGGTGTGGGATATATCAGTGTGTTACAGTGAGGAATGTGAGGTATATCAGCCTGTTACAGTGAGGGGTGTGGGGTATATCGGTGTGTTACAGTGAGGGGTGTGGGGTATATCAGGGTGTTGCAGTGAGGGGTGTGGGGTATATCAGGGTGTTACAGTGAGGGTGTGGGGTATATCCGTGTGTTACAGTGAGGGGTGTGGGGTATATCAGGGTGTTACAGTGAGGGGTGTGGGCTCTAGCTATGTTACAGTGAGGGGTGTGGGGTATATCGGCGTGTGGGGTATATCAGGGTGTTCCAGTGAGGGGTGTGGGGTATATCAGGGTGTTACAGTGAGGGGTGTGGGGTATATCAGTGTGTTACAGTGAGGGGTGTCGGGTATATCAGGGTGTTACAGTGAGGGGTGTGGGGTATCACAGTGTATTACAGTGAGAGGTGTGGGATATATCAGTGTGTTACAGTGAGGGGTGTGGGGTATCTCAGTGTGTTACAGTGTGGGGTGTGGGGGATATCAGTGTGTTACAGTGAGGAGGGTGGGTTATATCAGTGTGTTACAGTGTGGGGTGTGGTGTATATCAGGGTGTTACAGTGAGGTGTGTGGGGTATATCAGGGTGTTACAGTGAGGGGTGTGGGGTATATCAGGGTGTTACAGTGAGGGGTGTGGGGTATATCAGGGTGTTACAGTGAGGGGTGTGGGGTATATCAGTGTGTTACAGTGAGGGTTGTGGGGTATATCAGTGTGTTACAGTGAGGGGTGTGGGGTATATCAGTGTGTTACAGTGAGGGGTGTGGGGTATATCAGTGTGTTACAGTGAGGGGTGTGGGGTATATCAGGGTGTTACAGTGAGGGGTGTGGGGTATATCAGGGTGTTACAGTGAGGGGGGTGGGGTATATCAGGGTGTTACAGTGAGGGGGGTGGGGTATATCAGGGTGTTACAGTGAGGGGGGTGGGGTATATCAAGGTGTTACAGTGAGGGGTGTGGGGTATATCAGTGTGTTACAGTGAGGGGTGTGAGGTATATCAGTGTGTTACAGTGAGGGGGTGTGGGGTATATCAGGGTGTGTTACAGTGAGGGGTGTGGTGTATATCAGGGTGTTACAGTGAGGGGTGTGGGATATATCAGTGTATTATAGTGTGGGGATTGGGGTATATCAGGGTGTTACAGTGAGGGGTGTGGGGTATATCAGGGTGTTACAGTGAGGGGTGTGGGGTTTATCAGTGTGTTACAGTGAGGGATGTGGTGTATATCAGTGTGTTACAGTGAGGGGTGTGGGGTATATCAGGGTGTTACAGTGAGGGGGGTGGGGTATATCAGGGTGTTACAGTGAGGGGTGTGGGGTATATCAGGGTGTTACAGTGAGGGGTGTGGGGTATATCAGTGTGTTACAGTGAGGGGTGTGGGGTATATCAGGGTGTTACAGTGAGGGGTGTGGTGTAAATCAGGGTGTTACAGTGAGGGTTGTGGGGTATATCAGTGTGTTACAGTGAGGGGTGTGGGGTATATCAGTGTGTTACAGTGAGGGGTGTGGGGTATATCAGGGTGTTACAGTGAGGGGTGTGGGGTATATCAGGGTGTTACAGTGAGGGGTGTGGGGTATATCAGGGTGTTACAGTGAGGGGGGTGGGATATATCAGGGTGTTACAGTGAGGGGTGTGGGGTATATCAGTGTGTTACAGTGAGGGTTGTGGGGTATATCAGGGTGTTACAGTGAGGGGTGTGAGGTATATCAGGGTGTTACAGTGAGGGGTGTGGGATATATCAGTGTATTACAGTGAGGGGTGTGGGGTATATCAGTGTGTTACAGTGAGGGGTGTGGGGTATATCAGTGTGTTACAGTGAGGGGATTGGGGCATATCAGGGTGTTACAGTGAGGGGTGTGGGGTATATCAGGGTGTTACAGTGAGGGGTTTGGGGTTTATCAGTGTGTTACAGTGAGGGATGTGGTGTATATCAGTGTGTTACAGTGAGGGGTGTGGGGTATATCAGTGTGTTACAGTGAGGGGTGTGGGGTATATCAGGGTGTTACAGTGAGGGGTGTGGGGTATATCAGGGTGTTACAGTGAGGGGTGTGGGGTATATCAGGGTGTTACAGTGAGGGGTGTGGGATATATCAGCGTGTTACAGTGAGGAATGTGAGGTATATCAGCCTGTTACAGTGAGGGGTGTGGGATATATCAGTGTGTTACAGTGAGGGGTGTGGGGTATATCACTCTGTTACAGTGAGGGGTGTAGGATATATCAGTGTGTTACAGTAAGGGGTGTAGGATATATCACTGTGTTACAGTAAGGGGTGTAGGATATATCAGTGTGTTACAGTGAGGGGTGTGGGGTATATCAGTGTGTTACAGTGAGGGGTGTAGGATATATCACTCTGTTCCAGTGAGGGGTGTGGGATATATCAGTGTGTTACAGTGAGGGGTGTGGGATATGTCAGTGTGTTACAGTGAGGGGTATATCAGTGTGTTACAGTGAGGGGTGTGGGGTATATCAGTGTGTTACAGTGAGGGGTGTGGGGTATATCGGTGTGTTACAGTGAGGGGTGTGGGATATATCAGTGTGTTACAATGAGGGGTGTGGGGTATATCCGTGTGTTACAGTGAGGGGTGTGGGGTATATCAGTGTGTTACAGTGAGGGGTGTGGGGTATATCAGTGTGTTACAGTGAGGGGTGTGGGGTATATCAGGGTGTTACAGTGAGGGGTGTGGTGTATATCGGCGTGTGGGGTATATCAGGGTGTTCCAGTGAGGGGTGTGGGGTATATCAGGGTGTTACAGTGAGGGGTGTGGGGTATATCAGTGTGTTACAGTGAGGGGTGTCGGGTATATCAGGGTGTTACAGTGAGGGGTGTGGGGTATCACAGTGTATTACAGTGAGGGGTGTGGGATATATCAGTGTGTTACAGTGAGAGGTGTGGGGTATCTCAGTGTGTTACAGTGTGGGGTGTGGGGGATATCAGTGTGTTACAGTGAGGAGGGTGGGTTATATCAGTGTGTTACAGTGTGGGGTGTGGTGTATATCAGGGTGTTACAGTGAGGTGTGTGGGGTATATCAGTGTGTTACAGTGAGGGGTGTGGGATATGTTACAGTGAGGGGTGTGGGGTATATCAGTGTGTTACAGTGAGGGGTGTGGGGTATATCAGTGTGTTACAGTGAGGGGTGTGGGGTATATCAGTGTGTTACAGTGTGGGGTGCGGGGTATATCAGGGTGTTACAGTGAGGAATGCGGGGTATATCAGTGTGTTACAGTGAGGGGTGTGGGATATATTAGTGTGTTACAGTGAGGGGTGTGGGGTATATCAGGGTGTTACAGTGAGGGATGTGGGGTATATCAGGGTGTTACAGTGAGGGGTGTGGGGTATATCAGGGTGTTACAGTGAGGGGTGTGAGGTATATTAGTGTGTTACAGTGAGGGGTGTGGGGTATATCAGGGTGTTACAGTGAGGGGTGTGGGGTATATCAGGGTGTTACAGTGAGGGGTGTGGGGTATATCAGGGTGTTACAGTGAGGGGTGTGGGGTATACCAGTGTGTTACAGTGAGGGGTGTGGGGTCTACCAGTGTGTTACAGTGAGGGGTGTGGGGTATATCAGGGTGTTACAGTGAGGGGTGTGGGGTATATCAGGGTGTTACAGTGAGGGGTGTGAGGTATATTAGTGTGTTACAGTGAGGGGTGTGGGGTATATTAGTGTGTTACAGTGAGGGGTGTGGGGTATATCAGGGTGTTACAGTGAGGGGTGTGGCGTATACCAGGGTGTTACAGTGAGGGGTGTGGGGTATACCAGTGTGTTACAGTGAGGGGTGTGGGGTATACCAGTGTGTTACAGTGAGGGGTGTGGGATATATCAGTGTGTTACAGTGAGGGGTGTGGGGTATACCAGAGTGTGACAGTGAGGGGTGTGGGGTATATCCGTGTGTTACAGTGAGGGGTGTGGGGTATATTAGTGTGTTACAGTGGGGGGTGTGGGGTATATCAGTGTGTTACAGTGAGGGGTGTGGGGTATATCAGTGTGTTACAGTGAGGGGTGTGGGATATATCCGTGTGTTACAGTGAGGGGTGTGGGGTCTATCAGGGTGTTACAGTGATGGGTGTGGGGTATATCAGTGTGTTACAGTGAGGGATGTGGGGTATATCAGGGTGTTACAGTGAGGGGTGTGGGATATATCAGTGTGTTACAGTGAGGGGTGTGGGGTATACCAGAGTGTGACAGTGAGGGGTGTGGGGTATATCCGTGTGTTACAGTGAGGGGTGTGGGGTATATTAGTGTGTTACAGTGAGGGGTGTGGGGTATATCAGTGTGTTACAGTGAGGGGTGTGGGGTATATCAGTGTGTTACAGTGAGGGGTGTGGGATATATCCGTGTGTTACAGTGAGGGGTGTGGGGTCTATCAGGGTGTTACAGTGATGGGTGTGGGGTATATCAGTGTGTTACAGTGAGGGATGTGGGGTATATCAGGGTGTTACAGTGAGGGGTGTGGGGTATATCAGTGTGTTACAGTGAGGGGTGTGGGGTATATCAGGGTGTTACAGTGAGGGGTGTGGTGTAAATCAGGGTGTTACAGTGAGGGTTGTGGGGTATACCAGTGTGTTACAGTGAGGGGTGTGGGGTATATCAGGGTGTTACAGTGAGGGGTGTGGGGTATATCAGGGTGTTACAGTGAGGGGTGTGGGGTATATCAGGGTGTTACAGTGAGGGGTGTGGGGTATATCAGTGTGTTACAGTGAGGGATGTGGTGTATATCAGTGTGTTACAGTGAGGGGTGTGGGGTATATCAGTGTGTTACAGTGAGGGGTGTGGGATATATCAGTGTGTTACAGTGAGGAATGTGAGGTATATCAGCCTGTTACAGTGAGGGGTGTGGGGTATATCACTCTGTTACAGTGAGGGGTGTAGGATATATCAGTGTGTTACAGTGAGGGGTGTAGGGTATATCACTCCGTTACAGTGAGGGGTGTAGGATATATCAGTGTGTTACAGTAAGGGGTGTAGGATATATCAGTGTGTTACAGTAAGGGGTGTAGGATATATCAGTGTGTTACAGTGAGGGGTGTGGGGTATATCAGTGTGTTACAGTGAGGGGTGTGGGGTATATCAGTGTGTTACAGTGAGGGGTGTGGGGTATATCAGTGTGTTACAGTGAGGGGTGTGGGATATATCAGTGTGTTCCAGTGAGGGGTGTGGGGTATATCAGTGTGTTACAGTGAGGGGTGTAGGATATATCAGTGTGTTACAGTAAGGGGTGTAGGATATATCAGTGTGTTACAGTAAGGGGTGTAGGATATATCAGTGTGTTACAGTGAGGGGTGTGGGGTATATCAGGGTGTTACAGTGAGGGGTGTGGGGTATATCAGGGTGTTACAGTGAGGGATGTGGTGTATATCAGTGTGTTACAGTGAGGAGTGTGGGGTATATCAGTGTGTTACAGTGAGGGGTGTGGGATATATCAGTGTGTTACAGTGAGGGGTGTGGGATATATCAGTGTATTACAGTGAGGGGTGTGGGGTATATCAGTGTGTTACAGTGAGGGGTGTGGGGTATATCAGTGTGTTACAGTGAGAGGATTGGGGTATATCAGGGTGTTACAGTGAGGGGTGTGGGGTATATCAGGGTGTTACAGTGAGGGGTTTGGGGTTTATCAGTGTGTTACAGTGAGGGATGTGGTGTATATCAGTGTGTTACAGTGAGGAATGTGAGGTATATCAGCCTGTTACAGTGAGGGGTGTGGGGTATATCGGTGTGTTACAGTGAGGGGTGTGGGATATATCAGTGTGTTACAGTGAGGGGTGTGGGGTATATCACTCTGTTACAGTGAGGGGTGTAGGATATATCAGCGTGTTACAGTAAGGGGTGTAGGATATATCAGTGTGTTACAGTAAGGGGTGTAGGATATATCAGTGTGTTACAGTGAGGGGTGTGGGGTATATCAGTGTGTTACAGTGTGGGGTATATCAGTGTGTTACTGTGAGGGGTGTGGGGTATATCAGTGTGTTACTGTGAGGGGTGTGGGGTATATCAGTGTGTTACTGTGAGGGGTGTGGGGTATATCAGTGTGTTACAGTGAGGGGTGTGGGGTATATCAGTGTGATACTGTGAGGGGTGTGGGATATATCAGTGTGTTACAGTGAGGGGTATATCAGTGTGTTACAGTGAGGGGTGTGGGGTATATCAGTGTTACAGTGTGGGGTGTGGTGTATATCAGGGTGTTACAGTGAGGAATGCGGGGTATATCAGTGTGTTACAGTGAGGGGTGTGGGGTATATCAGTGTGTTACAGTGAGGGGTGCGGGGTATATCGGTGTGTTACAGTGAGGGGTGTGGGGTATATCGGTGTGTTACAGTGAGGGGTGTGGGATATATCAGTGTGTTACAGTGAGGGGTGTGGGGTATATCACTCTGTTACCGTGAGGGATGTAGGATATATCAGTGTGTTACAGTAAGGGGTGTAGGATATATCAGTGTGTTACAGTGAGGGTGTGGGGTATATCAGGGTGTTCCAGTGAGGTGTGTGGGGTATATCAGTGTGTTCCAGTGAGGGGTGTGGGGTATATCAGTGTGTTACAGTGAGGGGTGTGGGGTATATCAGGGTGTTACAGTGAGGGGTGTCGTGTAAATCAGGGTGTTACAGTGAGGGGTGTGGTGTATATCAGTGCGTTCCAGTAAGGGATGTGGGGTATATCAGGATGTTACAGTGAGGAATGTGAGGTATATCAGCCTGTTACAGTGAGGGGTGTGGGGTATATCGGTGTGTTACAGTGAGGGGTGTGGGGTATATCAGGGTGTTACAGTGAGGGGTATATCAGTGTGTTACAGTGAGGGGTGTGGGGTATATCAGTGTGTTACAGTGAGGGGTGTGGGGTATATCAGGGTGTTACAGTGAGGGGTATATCAGTGTGTTACAGTGAGGGGTGTGGGGTATATCGGTGTGTTACAGTGAGGGGTGTGGGATATATCGGTGTGTTACAGTGAGGGGTGTGGGGTATATCAGGGTGTTACAGTGAGGGTTGTGGGGTATATCAGGGTGTTACAGTGAGGGGTGTGGGGTATATCAGGGTGTTCCAGTGAGGGGTGTGGGATATATCAGTGTGTTACAGTGAGGGGTGTGGGGTATATCAGTGTGTTACAGTGTGGGGTGTGGGATATATCAGTGTGTTACAGTGAGGAATGTGAGGTATATCAGCCTGTTGCAGTGAGGGGTGTGGGGTATATCGGTGTGTTACAGTGAGGGGTGTGGGGTATATCAGGGTGTTGCAGTGAGGGGTGTGGGGTATATCAGGGTGTTACAGTGAGGGGTGTGGGGTATATCAGGGTGTTACAGTGAGGGGTGTGGGATATATCAGGGTGTTACAGTGAGGGGTGTGGGGTATATCCGTGTGTTACAGTGAGGGGTATGGTGTATATCAGTGTGTTACAGTGAGGGGTGTGGGGTATATCAGTGTGTTACAGTGAGGGGTGTGGGGTATATCAGGGTGTTACAGTGAGGGGTGTGGTGTATATCGGCGTGTGGGGTATATCAGGGTGTTCCAGTGAGGGGTGTGGGGTATATCAGGGTGTTACAGTGAGGGGTGTGGGGTATATCAGTGTGTTACAGTGTGGGGTGTGGTGTATATCAGGGTGTTACAGTGAGGTGTGTGGGGTATATCAGTGTGTTACAGTGAGGGGTGTGGGATATGTTACAGTGAGGGGTGTGGGGTATATCAGTGTGTTACAGTGAGGGGTGTGGGGTATATCAGTGTGTTACAGTGAGGGGTGTGGGGTATATCAGTGTGTTACAGTGTGGGGTGTGATGTATATCAGGGTGTTACAGTGAGGAATGCGGGGTATATCAGTGTGTTACAGTGAGGGGTGTGGGGTATATCAGGGTGTTACAGTGAGGGGTGTGGGGTATATCAGGGTGTTACAGTGAGGGGTATATCAGTGTGTTACAGTGAGGGGTGTGGGGTATATCAGTGTGTTACAGTGAGGGGTGTGGGGTTTATCGGTGTGTTACAGTGAGGGGTGTGGGATATATCAGTGTGTTACAGTGAGGGGTGTGGGGTATATCCGTGTGTTACAGTGAGGGGTGTGGGGTATATCAGTGTGTTACAGTGAGGGGTGTGGGGTATATCAGTGTGTTACAGTGAGGGGTGTGGGGTATATCAGGGTGTTACAGTGAGGGGTGTGGTGTATATCGGCGTGTGGGGTATATCAGGGTGTTCCAGTGAGGGGTGTGGGGTATATCAGTGTGTTACAGTGAGGGGTGTCGGGTATATCAGGGTGTTACAGTGAGGGGTGTGGGGTATATCAGGGTGTTACAGTGAGGGGTGTGGGGTATATCAGGGTGTTACAGTGAGGGGTGTGAGGTATATTAGTGTGTTACAGTGAGGGGTGTGGGGTATATTAGTGTGTTACAGTGAGGGGTGTGGGGTATATCAGGGTGTTACAGTGAGGGGTGTGGGGTATACCAGGGTGTTACAGTGAGGGGTGTGGGGTATACCAGTGTGTTACAGTGAGGGGTGTGGGGTATACCAGTGTGTTACAGTGAGGGGTGTGGGATATATCAGTGTGTTACAGTGAGGGGTGTGGGGTATACCAGAGTGTGACAGTGAGGCGTGTGGGGTATATCACTCTGTTACAGTGAGGGGTGTAGGATATATCAGTGTGTTACAGTAAGGGGTGTAGGATATATCAGTGTGTTACAGTGAGGGGTGTAGGATATATCACTCTGTTACAGTGAGGGGTGTAGGATATATCACTGTTACAGTGAGGGGTGTAGGGTATATCACTCTGTTACAGTGAGGGGTGTAGGATATATCAGTGTGTTACAGTAAGGGGTGTAGGATATATCAGTGTGTTACAGTAAGGGGTGTAGGATATATCAGTGTGTTACAGTAAGGGGTGTGGGGTATATCAGGGTGTTACAGTGAGGGGTGTGGGGTATATCAGGGTGTTACAGTGAGGGGTGTGGGGTATATCAGGGTGTTACAGTGAGGGATGTGGTGTATATCAGTGTGTTACAGTGAGGAGTGTGGGGTATATCAGTGTGTTACAGTGAGGGGTGTGGGATATATCAGTGTGTTACAGTGAGGAATGTGAGGTATATCAGCCTGTTACAGTGAGGGGTGTGGGGTATATCGGCGTGTTACAGTGAGGGGTGTGGGATATATCAGTGTGTTACAGTGAGGGGTGTGGGGTATATCACTCTGTTACAGTGAGGGGTGTAGGATATATCAGTGTGTTACAGTAAGGGGTGTAGGATATATCAGTGTGTTACAGTGAGGGGTGTGGGATATGTCAGTGTGTTACAGTGAGGGGTATATCAGTGTGTTACAGTGAGGGGTGTGGGGTATATCAGTGTGTTACAGTGAGGGGTGTGGGGTATATCAGTGTGATACTGTAAGGGGTGTGGGATATATCAGTGTGTTACAGTGAGGGGTATATCAGTGTGTTACAGTGAGGGGTGTGGGGTATATCAGTGTTACAGTGTGGGGTGTGGTGTATATCAGGGTGTTACAGTGAGGAATGCGGGGTATATCAGTGTGTTACAGTGAGGGGTGTGGGGTATATCAGTGTGTTACAGTGAGGGGTGTGGGGTATATCAGGGTGTTACAGTGAGGGGTGTGGGGTATATCGGTGTGTTACAGTGAGGGGTGTGGGGTATATCAGTGTGTTACAGTGAGGGGTGTGGGGTATATCAGTGTGTTACAGTGAGGGGTGTGGTGTAAATCAGGGTGTTACAGTGAGGGGTGTGGTGTATATCAGTGTGTTCCAGTAAGGGATGTGGGGTATATCAGGATGTTACAGTGAGGAATGTGAGATATATCAGCCTGTTACAGTGAGGGGTGTGGGGTATATCGGTGTGTTACAGTGAGGGGTGTGGGATATATCAGTGTGTTTCAGTGAGGGGTATATCAGTGTGTTACAGTGAGGGGTGTGGGGTATATCAGTGTGTTACAGTGTGGGGTGTGGGATATATCAGTGTGTTACAGTGAGGAATGTGAGGTATATCAGCCTGTTACAGTGAGGGGTGTGGGGTATATCAGGGTGTTACAGTGAGGGGTGTGGTGTATATTGGCGTGTGGGGTATATCAGGGTGTTCCAGTGAGGGGTGTGGGGTATCACAGTGTATTACAGTGAGAGGTGTGGGATATATCAGCGTGTTACAGTGAGGGGTGTGGTGTATATCAGCGTGTTACAGTAAGGGGTGTAGGATATATCAATGTGTTACAGTGAGGGGTGTGGGGTATCTCAGTGTGTTACAGTGTGGGGTGTGGGGGATATCAGTGTGTTACAGTGAGGAGGGTGGGTTATATCAGTGTGTTACAGTGAGGGGTGTGGGGTATATCAGTGTGTTACAGTGAGGGGTGTGGGGTATATCAGGGTGTTACAGTGAGGGGTGTGGGGTATATCAGGGTGTTACAGTGAGGTGTGTGGGGTATATCAGTGTGTTCCAGTGAGGTGTGTGGGATATATCAGTGTGTTACAGTGAGGGGTGTGGGATATGTTACAGTGAGGGGTGTGGGGTATATCAGTGTGTTACAGTGAGGGGTGTGGGGTATATCAGTGTGTTACAGTGAGGGGTGTATGGTATATCAGTGTGTTACAGTGTGGGGTGTGGTGTATATCAGGGTGTTACAGTGAGGAATGCGGGGTATACCAGTGTGTTACAGTGAGGGGTGTGGGGTATACCAGTGTGTTACAGTGAGGGGTGTGGGGTATACCAGTGTGTTACAGTGAGGGGTGTGGGATATATCAGTGTGTTACAGTGACGGGTGTGAGGTATACCAGAGTGTGACAGTGAGGGGTGTGGGGTATATCAGTGTGTTACAGTGAGGGGTGTGGGGTATATCAGTGTGTTACAGTGAGGGGTGTGGGGTATATCCGTGTGTTACAGTGAGGGGTGTGGGATATATCCGTGTGTTACAGTGAGGGGTGTGGGATATATCAGGGTGTTACAGTGAGGGGTGTGGGGTATATCAGGGTGTTACAGTGAGGGGTGTGGGGTATATCAGGGTGTAACAGTGACGGGTGTGGGGTATATCAGGGTGTTACAGTGAGGGGTGTGGGGTATACCAGTGTGTTACAGTGAGGGGTGTGAGGTATGTCAGGGTGTTACAGTGAGGGTTGTGGGATATATCAGTGTGTTACAGTGATGGGTGTGGGGTATATCAGTGTGTTACAGTGAGGGATGTGGTGTATATCAGTGTGTTACAGTGAGGGGTGTGGGATATATCAGTGTGTTACAGTGAGGAATGTGAGGTATATCAGCCTGTTACAGTGAGGGGTGTGGGGTATATCGGTGTGTTACAGTGAGGGGTGTGGGATATATCAGTGTGTTACAGTGAGGGGTGTGGGGTATATCGGTGTGTTACAGTGAGGGGTGTAAGGTATATCACTCTGTTACAGTGAGGGGTGTAGGATATATCAGTGTGTTACAGTAAGGGGTGTAGGATATATCAGTGTGTTACAGTGAGGGGTGTGGGGTATCTCATTGTGTTACAGTGAGGCGTGTGGGGGATATCAGTGTGTTACAGTGAGGGGTGTGGGGTATATCAGTGTGTTACAGTGAGGGGTGTGGGGTATATCAGGGTGTTACAGTGAGGGGTGTGGGGTATATCAGTGTGTTCCAGTGAGGGGTGTGGGATATATCAGTGTGTTACAGTCAGGGGTGTGGGATATGTCAGTGTGTTACAGTGAGGGGTATATCAGTGTGTTACTGTGAGGGGTGTGGGGTATATCAGTGTGATACTGTGAGGGGTGTGGGATATATCAGTGTGTTACAGTGAGGGGTATATCAGTGTGTTACAGTGAGGGGTGTGGGGTATATCAGGGTGTTACAGTGAGGGGTGTGGGGTATATCGGTGTGTTACAGTGACGGGTGTGAGGTATACCAGAGTGTGACAGTGAGGGGTGTGGGGTATATCAGTGTGTTACAGTGAGGGGTGTGGGGTATATCCGTGTGTTACAGTGAGGGGTGTGGGATATATCAGTGTGTTACAGTGAGGGGTATATCAGTGTGTTACAGTGAGGGGTGTGGGGTATATCAGGGTGTTACAGTGAGGGGTGTGGGGTATATCAGGGTGTTACAGTGAGGGGTGTGGGGTATATCGGTGTGTTACAGTGAGGGGTGTGGGATATATCGGTGTGTTACAGTGAGGGGTGTGGGGTATATCGGTGTGTTACAGTGAGGGGTGTAAGGTATATCACTCTGTTACAGTGAGGGGTGTAGGATATATCAGTGTGTTACAGTGAGGGGTGTGGGGTATATCAGTGTGTTACAGTGAGGGGTGTGGGATATATCAGAGTGTTGCAGTGAGGGGTGTGGGGTATATCAGTGTTTTACAGTGAGGGGTGTGGGGTATATCAGGGTGTTACAGTGAGGGGTGTAGGATATATCAGTGTGTTACAGTGAGGGGTGTGGGGTATATCAGTGTGTTACAGTGAGGGGTGTGGGGTATATCAGGGTGTTACAGTGAGGGGTGTGGGGTATATCAGGGTGTTACAGTGAGGGGTGTGGGGTATATCGGTGTGTTACAGTGAGGGGTGTGGGATATATCGGTGTGTTACAGTGAGGGGTGTGGGGTATATCGGTGTGTTACAGTGAGGGGTGTAAGGTATATCACTCTGTTACAGTGAGGGGTGTAGGATATATCAGTGTGTTACAGTGAGGGGTGTGGGGTATATCAGTGTGTTACAGTGAGGGGTGTGGGATATATCAGAGTGTTGCAGTGAGGGGTGTGGGGTATATCAGTGTTTTACAGTGAGGGGTGTGGGGTATATCAGTGTGTTACAGTGAGGGGTGTGGGGTATATCAGTGTGTTACTGTGAGGGGTGTGGGGTATATCAGCGTGTTACAGTGAGGGGTGTGGGATATGTTACAGTGAGGGCTGTGGGGTATATTAGGGTGTTACAGTGAGGGGTGTGGGGTATATCAGGGTGTTACAGTGAGGGTGTGGGGTATATCAGGGTGTTACAGTGAGGGTGTGGGGTATATCAGTGTGTTACAATGAGGGGTGTGGGATATATCAGTGTATGGGGTATATCAGTGTGTTACAGTGAGGGGTGTGGGGTATATCAGGGTGTTACAGTGAGGGGTGTGGGGTATATCAGTGTGTTACAGTGAGGGGTGTGAGGTATATCAGTGTGTTACAGTGAGGGGTGTGGGGTATATCAGTGTGTTACAGTGAGGGGTGTGGGGTATATCAGGGTGTTACAGTGAGGGGTGTGGGTTATATCAGGGTGTTACAGTGAGGGGTGTGGGGTATATCAGTGTGTTACATTGAGGGGTGTGGGGTATATCAGTGTGTTACAGTGAGGGGTGTGGGATATATCCGTGTGTTACAGTGAGGGGTGTGGGGTATACCAGAGTGTGACAGTGAGGGGTGTGGGGTATATCCGTGTGTTACAGTGAGGGGTGTGGGGTATATCAGGGTGTTACAGTGAGGGGTGTGGGGTATATCAGGGTGTTACAGTGAGGGGTGTGGGGTATATCAGGGTGTTACAGTGAGGTGTGTGGGGTATATCAGTGTGTTACAGTGAGGGGTGTGGGATATGTCAGTGTGTTACAGTAAGGGGTATATCAGTGTGTTACTGTGAGGGGTGTGGGGTATATCAGTGTGTTACAGTGAGGGGTGTCGGGTATATCAGTGTGTTACAGTGAGGGGTATATCAGTGTGTTACAGTGTGGGGTGTGGGATATATCAGGGTGTTACAGTGTTGGGTGTGGGGTATATCAGGATGTTACAGTGAGGGGTGTGGGGTATATCAGGGTGTTACAGTGAGGGGTGTGGGGAATATCAGGGTGTTACAGTGAGGGGTGTGGGGTATATCAGGGTGTTACAGTGAGGGGTGTGGTGTATATCAGGGTGTTACATTGAGGGGTGTGGGGTATATCAGGATGTTACAGTGAGGGGTGTGGGGTATATCAGGGTGTTACAGTGAGGGGTGTGGGGTATATCAGGATGTTACAGTGAGGGGTGTGGGGTATATCAGGGTGTTACAGTGAGGGGTGTGGGGAATATCAGGGTGTTACAGTGAGGGGTGTGGGGAATATCAGGGTGTTACAGTGAGGGGTGTGGGGTATATCAGGGTGTTACAGTGAGGGGTGTGGTGTATATCGGCGTGTGGGGTATATCAGGGTGTTCCAGTGAGGGGTGTGGGGTATATCAGGGTGTTACAGTGAGGGGTGTGGGGTATATCAGTGTGTTACAGTGAGGGGTGTCGGGTATATCAGGGTGTTACAGTGAGGGGTGTGGGGTATATCAGGGTGTTACAGTGAGGGGTGTGGGGTATATCAGGGTGTTACAGTGAGGGGTGTGGGGTATATCAGTGTGTTACAGTGAGGGGTGTCGGGTATATCAGGGTGTTACAGTGAGGGGTGTGGGGTATATCAGGGTGTTCCAGTGAGGGGTGTGGGGTATATCAGTGTGTTACAGTGAGGGGTATATCAGTGTGTTACAGTGAGGGGTGTGGGATATATCAGTGTGTTACAGTGAGGGGTGTGGGGTATCTCCGTGTATTACAGTGAGGAGGGTGGGATATGTTACAGTGATGGCTGTGGGGTATATTAGGGTGTTACAGTGAGGGGTGTGGTGTATATCAGTGTGTTCCAGTGAGGGATGTGCGGTATATCAGTGTGTTACAGTGAGGGGTGTGGGGTATATCAGTGTGTTACAGTGAGGGGTGTGAGATATATCAGGGTGTTACAGTGAGGGCTGTGGTGTATATTAGGGTGTTACAGTGTGGGGTGTGGGATATGTTACAGTGAGGGCTGTGCGGTATATTAGGGTGTTACAGTGAGGGGTGTGGTGTATATCAGTGTGTTCCAGTGAGGGATGTGCGGTATATCAGGGTGTTACAGTGAGGGGTGTGGGGTATATCAGGGTGTTACAGTGAGGGGTGTGGGGTATATCAGGGTGTTACAGTGAGGGGTGTGGGGTATATCAGGTTGTTACAGTGAGGGGTGTGGTGTATATCGGTGTGTGGGGTATATCAGGGTGTTACAGTGAGGGGTGTGGGTTATATCAGGGTGTTACACTGAGGGGTGTGGTGTATATCAGTGTGTTCCAGTGAGGGATGTGCGGTATATCAGTGTGTTACAGTGAGGGGTATATCAGTGTGTTACAGTGAGGAGGGTGGGGTATATCAGTGTGTTACAGTGTGGGGTGTGGTGTATATCAGGATGTTACAGTGAGGGGTGTGGGGTATATCAGGGTGTTACAGTGAGGGGTGTGGGGTATATCAGGGTGTTACAGTGAGGGGTGTGGGGTATATCAGGGTGTTACAGTGAGGGGTGTGGGGTATATCAGGGTGTTACAGTGAGGGGTGTGGGGTATATCAGGGTGTTACAGTGAGGAGTGTGGTGTATATCAGGGTGTTACAGTGAGGAGTGTGGTGTATATCAGGGTGTTACAGTGAGGGGTGTGGTGTATATCAGTGCGTTCCAGTAAGGGATGTGGGGTATATCAGTGTGTTACAGTGAGGGGTGTCGGGTATATCAGGGTGTTACAGTGAGGGGTGTCGGGTATCACAGTGTATTACAGTGAGAGGTGTGGGATATATCAGTGTGTTACAGTGAGGGGTGTGGGGTATATCAGCGTGTTACAGTGAGGGGTATATCAGTGTGTTACAGTGAGGGGTGTGGGATATATCAGTGTGTTACAGTGAGGGGTGTGGGGTATATCAGTGTGTTACAGTGAGGGGTGTGGGGTATATCGGTGTGTTCCAGTGAGGGATGTGCGGTATATCAGGGTGTTACAGTGGGGGTGTGGGGTATATCAGGGTGTTACAGTGAGGGGTGTGGGGTATATCAGGGTGTTACAGTGAGGGGTGTGGGGTATATCGGTGTGTGGGGTATATCAGTGTGTTACAGTGAGGGGTGTGGGGTATATCAGGGTGTTACAGTGAGGGGTGTGGGGTATATCAGGGTGTTACAGTGAGGGGTGTGGTGTATATCAGTGTGTTACAGTGAGGGGTATTTCAGTGTGTTACATTGAGGGGTGTGGGGTATATCAGTGTGTTACATTGAGGGGTGTGGGGTATATCAGGTTGTTACAGTGAGGGGTGTGGGGTATATCAGGGTGTTACAGTGAGGGGTGTGGGGTATATCAGGGTGTTCCAGTGAGGGGTGTGGGGTATATCAGTGTGTTACAGTGAGGGGTGTGGGATATATCAGTGTGTTACGGTGAGGGGTATACCAGTGTGTTACAGTGAGGGGTGAGGGGTATACCAGTGTGTTACAGTGAGGGGTGTGGGATATATCAGTGTGTTACAGTGAGGGGTGTGGGGTATACCAGTGTGTTACAGTGAGGGGTGAGGGGTATACCCGTGTGTTACAGTGAGGGGTGTGGGGTATACCAGTGTGTTACAGTGAGGGGTGTGGGGTATACCAGTGTGTTACAGTGAGGGGTGTGGGGTATACCAGTGTGTTACAGTGAGGGGTGTGGGGTATATCAGTGTGTTACAGTGAGGGGTGTGAGGTATACCAGAGTGTGACAGTGAGGGGTGTGGGATATATCCGTGTGTTACAGTGAGGGGTGTGGGATATATCCGTGTGTTACAGTGAGGGGTGTGGGATATATCCGTGTGTTACAGTGAGGGGTGTGGGGTATATCCGTGTGTTACAGTGAGGGGTGTGGGGTATATCAGGGTGTTACAGTGAGGGGTGTGGGGTATATCAGGGTGTTACAGTGAGGGGTGTGGGGTATATCCGTGTTACAGTGAGGGGTGTGGGGTATATCAGGGTGTTACAGTGAGGGGTGTGGGGTATATCAGTGTGTTGCAGTGAGGGGTGTGGGGTATATCCGTGTTACAGTGAGGGGTGTGAGGTATATCAGTGTGTTACAGTGAGGGGTGTGAGGTATATCAGGGTGTTACAGTGAGGGGTGTGGGATATAGCAGCGTGTTACAGTGAGGTGTGTGGGGTATATCAGTGTGTTACAGTGAGGTGTGTGGGGTATATCAGTGTGTTACAGTGAGGGCTGTGGGGTATATTAGGGTGTTACAGTGAGGGGTGTGGGGTATATCAGTGTGTTACACTGAGGGGTATATCAGTGTGTTACAGTGAGGGGTGAGGGGTATATCAGCGTGTTACAGTGAGGGGTATGGGATATATCAGTGTGTGACAGTGAGGGGTGTGGGATATATCAGTGTGTTTCAGTGAGGGGTGTGGGGTATATCAGTGTGTTACAGTGAGGGGTGTGGGGTATATCAGTGTGTTACAGTGAGGGGTGTGGGGTATATCAGCGTGTTACAGTGAGGGGTGTGGGGTATATCAGTGTTACAGTGAGGGGTGTGGGGTATATCAGTGTGTTACAGTGAGGGGTATGGGGTATATCAGTGTGTTACAGTGAGTGGTCTGGGATATATCAGTGTGTTACAGTGAGGGGTGTGGGGTATATCAGGGTGTTACAGTGAGGGGTGTGGGGTATATCAGTGTGTTACAGTGAGGGGTGTGGGGTATATCAGTGTGTTACAGTGAGGGGTGTGGGATATATCAGTGTGTTACAGTGAGGGGTATGGGGTGTATCAGTGTGTTACAGTGAGGGGTGTGGGGTATATCAGTGTGTTACAGTGAGGGGTGTGGGGTATATCAGTGTGTTACAGTGAGGGGTGTGGGGTATATCAGTGTGTTACAGTGAGGGGTGTGGGATATGTTACAGTGAGGGCTGTGGGGTATGTTACAGTGAGGGGTGTGGGGTATATCAGGGTGTTCCAGTGAGGGGTGTGGGGTATATCAGGGTGTTACAGTGAGGGGTGTGGGGTATATCAGGGTGTTACAGTGAGGGGTGTGGGGTATATCAGGGTGTTACAGTGAGGGGTGTGGGGTATATCAGGGTGTTACAGTGAGGGGTGTGGGGTATATCAGGTTGTTACAGTGAGGGGTGTGGTGTATATCGGTGTGTGGGGTATATCAGGGTGTTACAGTGAGGGGTGTGGGTTATATCAGGGTGTTACACTGAGGGGTGTGGTGTATATCAGTGTGTTCCAGTGAGGGATGTGCGGTATATCAGTGTGTTACAGTGAGGGGTATATCAGTGTGTTACAGTGAGGAGGGTGGGGTATATCAGTGTGTTACAGTGTGGGGTGTGGTGTATATCAGGATGTTACAGTGAGGGGTGTGGGGTATATCAGGGTGTTACAGTGAGGGGTGTGGGGTATATCAGGGTGTTACAGTGAGGGGTGTGGGGTATATCAGGGTGTTACAGTGAGGGGTGTGGGGTATATCAGGGTGTTACAGTGAGGGGTGTGGGGTATATCAGGGTGTTACAGTGAGGGGTGTGGGGTATATCAGGGTGTTACAGTGAGGGGTGTGGGGTATATCAGGGTGTTACAGTGAGGAGTGTGGTGTATATCAGGGTGTTACAGTGAGGAGTGTGGGGTATATCAGGGTGTTACAGTGAGGGGTGTGGGGTATATCAGGGTGTTACAGTGAGGGGTGTGGTGTATATCAGTGCGTTCCAGTAAGGGATGTGGGGTATATCAGTGTGTTACAGTGAGGGGTGTCGGGTATATCAGGGTGTTACAGTGAGAGGTGTGGGATATATCAGTGTGTTACAGTGAGGGGTGTGGGGTATATCAGCGTGTTACAGTGAGGGGTATATCAGTGTGTTACAGTGAGGGGTGTGGGATATATCAGTGTGTTACAGTGAGGGGTGTGGGGTATATCAGTGTGTTACAGTGAGGGGTGTGGGGTATATCGGTGTGTTCCAGTGAGGGATGTGCGGTATATCAGGGTGTTACAGTGAGGGGTGTGGGGTATATCAGGGTGTTACAGTGAGGGGTGTGGGGTATATCAGGGTGTTACAGTGAGGGGTGTGGGGTATATCAGGGTGTTACAGTGAGGGGTGTGGGGTATATCAGGGTGTTACAGTGAGGAGTGTGGTGTATATCAGTGCGTTCCAGTAAGGGATGTGGGGTATATCAGTGTGTTACAGTGAGGGGTGTCGGGTATATCAGGGTGTTACAGTGAGAGGTGTGGGATATATCAGTGTGTTACAGTGAGGGGTGTGGGGTATATCAGCGTGTTACAGTGAGGGGTATATCAGTGTGTTACAGTGAGGGGTGTGGGATATATCAGTGTGTTACAGTGAGGGGTGTGGGGTATATCAGTGTGTTACAGTGAGGGGTGTGGGGTATATCGGTGTGTTCCAGTGAGGGATGTGCGGTATATCAGGGTGTTACAGTGAGGGGTGTGGGGTATATCAGGGTGTTACAGTGAGGGGTGTGGGGTATATCAGGGTGTTACAGTGAGGGGTGTGGGGTATATCGGTGTGTGGGGTATATCAGGGTGTTACAGTGAGGGGTGTGGGGTATATCAGGGTGTTACAGTGAGGGGTGTGGGGTATATCAGGGTGTTACAGTGAGGGGTGTGGTGTATATCAGTGTGTTACAGTGAGGGGTATTTCAGTGTGTTACATTGAGGGGTGTGGGGTATATCAGTGTGTTACATTGAGGGGTGTGGGGTATATCAGGTTGTTACAGTGAGGGGTGTGGGGTATATCAGGGTGTTCCAGTGAGGGGTGTGGGGTATATCAGGGTGTTCCAGTGAGGGGTGTGGGGTATATCAGTGTGTTACAGTGAGGGGTGTGGGGTATATCAGTGTGTTACAGTGAGGGGTGTGGGATATATCAGTGTGTTACAGTGAGGGGTGAGGGGTATACCAGTGTGTTACAGTGAGGGGTGAGGGGTATACCAGTGTGTTACAGTGAGGGGTGTGGGATATATCAGTGTGTTACAGTGAGGGGTGTGGGAGATATCAGTGTGTTACAGTGAGGGGTGTGGGGTATACCAGTGTGTTACAGTGAGGGGTGAGGGGTATACCCGTGTGTTACAGTGAGGGGTGTGGGGTATACCCGTGTGTTACAGTGAGGGGTGTGGGGTATACCAGTGTGTTACAGTGAGGGGTGTGGGGTATATCAGTGTGTTACAGTGAGGGGTGTGAGGTATACCAGAGTGTGACAGTGAGGGGTGTGGGGTATATCAGTGTGTTACAGTGAGGGGTGTGGGATATATCCGTGTGTTACAGTGAGGGGTGTGGGGTATATCCGTGTGTTACAGTGAGGGGTGTGGGGTATATCAGGGTGTTACAGTGAGGGGTGTGGGGTATATCAGGGTGTTACAGTGAGGGGTGTGGGATATATCCGTGTGTTACAGTGAGGGGTGTGGGGTATATCCGTGTGTTACAGTGAAGGGTGTGGGGTATATCAGGGTGTTACAGTGAGGGCTGTGGGGTATATCAGGGTGTTACAGTGAGGGGTGTGGGGTATATCAGTGTGTTACAGTGAGGGGTATATCAGTGTGTTACAGTGAGGGGTGAGGGGTATATCAGCGTGTTACAGTGAGGGGTATGGGATATATCAGTGTGTTACAGTGAGGGGTGTGGGATATATCAGTGTGTCACAGTGAGGGGTGTGGGATATATCAGTGTGTTACAGTGAGGGGTGTGGGGTATATCAGTGTGTTACAGTGAGGGGTGTGAGGTATACCAGAGTGTGACAGTGAGGGGTGTGGGGTATATCAGTGTGTTACAGTGAGGGGTGTGGGATATATCCGTGTGTTACAGTGAGGGGTGTGGGGTATATCCGTGTGTTACAGTGAGGGGTGTGGGGTATATCAGGGTGTTACAGTGAGGGGTGTGGGGTATATCAGGGTGTTACAGTGAGGGGTGTGGGATATATCCGTGTGTTACAGTGAGGGGTGTGGGGTATATCCGTGTGTTACAGTGAAGGGTGTGGGGTATATCAGGGTGTTACAGTGAGGGCTGTGGGGTATATTAGGGTGTTACAGTGAGGGGTGTGGGGTATATCAGTGTGTTACAGTGAGGGGTATATCAGTGTGTTACAGTGAGGGGTGAGGGGTATATCAGCGTGTTACAGTGAGGGGTATGGGATATATCAGTGTGTTACAGTGAGGGGTGTGGGATATATCAGTGTGTCACAGTGAGGGGTGTGGGATATATCAGTGTGTTACAGTGAGGGGTGTGGGGTATATCAGTGTGTTACAGTGAGGGGTGTGGGGTATATCAGTGTGTTACAGTGAGGGGTATGGGGTATATCAGTGTGTTACAGTGAGTGGTCTGGGATATATCAGTGTTACAGTGAGGGGTGTGGGGTATATCAGTGTGTTACAGTGAGGGGTATGGGGTATATCAGTGTGTTACAGTGAGGGGTGTGGGGTATATCAGTGTGTTACAGTGAGGGGTGTGGGGTATATCAGTGTGTTACAGTGAGGGGTGTGGGGTATATCAGTGTGTTACAGTGAGGGGTGTGGGGTATATCAGTGTGTTACAGTGAGGGGTGTGGGGTATATCAGTGTGTTACAGTGAGGGGTGTGGGGTATATCAGTGTGTTACAGTGAGGGGTGTGGGGTATATCAGTGTGTTACAGTGAGGGGTGTGGGATATGTTACAGTGAGGGCTGTGGGGTATGTTACAGTGAGGGCTGTGGGGTATATCAGTGTGTTACAGTGAGGGGTGTGGGGTATATAAGTGTGTTACAGTGAGCGGTGTGGGGTATATCAGTGTGTTACAGTGAGGGGTGTGGGGTATATCAGGGTGTTACAGTGAGGGGTGTGGGGTATATCATTGTGTTACAGAGAGGGATATGGAGTATATCAGTGTGTTGCAGTGAGGGGTGTGGGGATATATCAGTGTGTTACAGTGAGGGGTGTGGGGTATATCAGTGTGTTACAGTGAGGGGTGTGGGGTATATCAGGGTGTTACAGTGAGGGGTGTGGTGTATATCAGTGTGTTACAGTGAGAGGTGTGGGGATATATCAGTGTGTTACAGTGAGGGGTGTGGGGTATATCAGTGTGTTACAGTGAGGGGTGTGGGGTATATCAGGGTGTTACAGTGAGGGGTGTGGGGTATATCAGTGTGTTACAGTGAGGGGTGTGGGATATATCAGTGTGTTACAGTGAGGGGTGTGGGGTATATCAGTGTGTTACAGTGAGGGGTGTGGGATATATCAGTGTGTTACAGTGAGGGGTGTGGGATATATCAGTGTGTTACAGTGAGGGGTGTGGGGTATATCAGTGTGTGACAGTGAGTGGTGTGGTGTATATCAGTGTGTTACAGTGAGGGGTGTGGGGTATATCAGTGTGTTACAGTGTGGGGTGTGGGATATATCAGTGTGTTACAGTGAGGAATGTGAGGTATATCAGCCTGTTACAGTGAGGGGTGTGGGGTATATCGGTGTGTTACAGTGAGTGGTGTGGTGTATATCAGTGTGTTACAGTGAGGGGTGTGGGGTATATCAGTGTGTTACAGTGTGGGGTGTGGGATATATCAGTGTGTTACAGTGAGGAATGTGAGGTATATCAGCCTGTTACAGTGAGGGGTGTGGGGTATATCGGTGTGTTACACTGAGGGGTGTGGGATATATCAGTGTGTTACAGTGAGGCGTGTGGGGTATATCACTCTGTTACAGTGAGGGGTGTAGGATATATCAGTGTGTTACAGTAAGGGGTGTAGGATATATCAGTGTGTTACAGTGAGGGGTGTAGGATATATCAGTGTGTTACAGTGAGGGGTGTAGGATATATCAGTGTGTTACAGTAAGGGGTGTAGGATATATCACTCTGTTACAGTGAGGGGTGTAGGATATATCACTCTGTTACAGTGAGGGGTGTAGGGTATATCACTCTGTTACAGTGAGGGGTGTAGGATATATCAGTGTGTTACAGTAAGGGGTGTAGGATATATCAGTGTGTTACAGTAAGGGGTGTAGGATATATCAGGGTGTTACAGTAAGGGGTGTGGGGTATATCAGGGTGTTACAGTAAGGGGTGTGGGGTATATCAGGGTGTTACAGTGAGGGGTGTGGGGTATATCAGGGTGTTACAGTGAGGGATGTGGTGTATATCAGTGTGTTACAGTGAGGAGTGTGGGGTATATCAGTGTGTTACAGTGAGGGGTGTGGGATATATCAGTGTGTTACAGTGAGGAATGTGAGGTATATCAGCCTGTTACAGTGAGGGGTGTGGGGTATATCGGCGTGTTACAGTGAGGGGTGTGGGATATATCAGTGTGTTACAGTGAGGGGTGTGGGGTATATCACTCTGTTACAGTGAGGGGTGTAGGATATATCAGTGTGTTACAGTAAGGGGTGTAGGATATATCAGTGTGTTACAGTGAGGGGTGTGGGATATGTCAGTGTGTTACAGTGAGGGGTATATCAGTGTGTTACAGTGAGGGGTGTGGGGTATATCAGTGTGTTACAGTGAGGGGTGTGGGGTATATCAGTGTGATACTGTAAGGGGTGTGGGATATATCAGTGTGTTACAGTGAGGGGTATATCAGTGTGTTACAGTGAGGGGTGTGGGGTATATCAGTGTTACAGTGTGGGGTGTGGTGTATATCAGGGTGTTACAGTGAGGAATGCGGGGTATATCAGTGTGTTACAGTGAGGGGTGTGGGGTATATCAGTGTGTTACAGTGAGGGGTGTGGGGTATATCAGGGTGTTACAGTGAGGGGTGTGGTGTAAATCAGGGTGTTACAGTGAGGGGTGTGGTGTATATCAGTGTGTTCCAGTAAGGGATGTGGGGTATATCAGGATGTTACAGTGAGGAATGTGAGGTATATCAGCCTGTTACAGTGAGGGGTGTGGGGTATATCAGGGTGTTACAGTGAGGGGTGTGGTGTATATTGGCATGTGGGGTATATCAGGGTGTTCCAGTGAGGGGTGTGGGGTATCACAGTGTATTACAGTGAGAGGTGTGGGATATATCAGTGTGTTACAGTGAGGGGTGTGGTGTATATCAGCGTGTTACAGTAAGGGGTGTAGGATATATCAGTGTGTTCCAGTAAGGGATGTGGGGTATATCAGGATGTTACAGTGAGGAATGTGAGATATATCAGCCTGTTACAGTGAGGGGTGTGGGGTATATCGGTGTGTTACAGTGCGGGGTGTGGGATATATCAGTGTGTTACAGTGAGGGGTATATCAGTGTGTTACAGTGAGGGGTGTGGGGTATATCAGTGTGTTACAGTGTGGGGTGTGGGATATATCAGTGTGTTACAGTGAGGAATGTGAGGTATATCAGCCTGTTACAGTGAGGGGTGTGGGGTATATCAGGGTGTTACAGTGAGGGGTGTGGTGTATATTGGCGTGTGGGGTATATCAGGGTGTTCCAGTGAGGGGTGTGGGGTATCACAGTGTATTACAGTGAGAGGTGTGGGATATATCAGCGTGTTACAGTGAGGGGTGTGGTGTATATCAGCGTGTTACAGTAAGGGGTGTAGGATATATCAGTGTGTTACAGTGAGGGGTGTGGGGTATCTCAGTGTGTTACAGTGTGGGGTGTGGGGGATATCAGTGTGTTACAGTGAGGAGGGTGGGTTATATCAGTGTGTTACAGTGAGGGGTGTGGGGTATATCAGTGTGTTACAGTGAGGGGTGTGGGGTATATCAGGGTGTTACAGTGAGGGGTGTGGGGTATATCAGGGTGTTACAGTGAGGTGTGTGGGGTATATCAGTGTGTTCCAGTGAGGTGTGTGGGATATATCAGTGTGTTACAGTGAGGGGTGTGGGATATGTTACAGTGAGGGGTGTGGGGTATATCAGTGTGTTACAGTGAGGGGTGTGGGGTATATCAGTGTGTTACAGTGAGGGGTGTATGGTATATCAGTGTGTTACAGTGTGGGGTGTGGTGTATATCAGGGTGTTACAGTGAGGAATGCGGGGTATACCAGTGTGTTACAGTGAGGGGTGTGGGGTATACCAGTGTGTTACAGTGAGGGGTGTGGGATATATCAGTGTGTTACAGTGACGGGTGTGAGGTATACCAGAGTGTGACAGTGAGGGGTGTGGGGTATATCAGTGTGTTACAGTGAGGGGTGTGGGGTATATCCGTGTGTTACAGTGAGGGGTGTGGGATATATCCGTGTGTTACAGTGAGGGGTGTGGGATATATCAGGGTGTTACAGTGAGGGGTGTGGGGTATATCAGGGTGTTACAGTGAGGGGTGTGGGGTATATCAGGGTGTAACAGTGACGGGTGTGGGGTATATCAGGGTGTTACAGTGAGGGGTGTGGGGTATACCAGTGTGTTACAGTGAGGGGTGTGAGGTATGTCAGGGTGTTACAGTGAGGGTTGTGGGATATATCAGTGTGTTACAGTGATGGGTGTGGGGTATATCAGTGTGTTACAGTGAGGGATGTGGTGTATATCAGTGTGTTACAGTGAGGGGTGTGGGATATATCAGTGTGTTACAGTGAGGAATGTGAGGTATATCAGCCTGTTACAGTGAGGGGTGTGGGGTATATCGGTGTGTTACAGTGAGGGGTGTGGGATATATCAGTGTGTTACAGTGAGGGGTGTGGGGTATATCGGTGTGTTACAGTGAGGGGTGTAAGGTATATCACTCTGTTACAGTGAGGGGTGTAGGATATATCAGTGTGTTACAGTAAGGGGTGTAGGATATATCAGTGTGTTACAGTAAGGGGTGTAGGATATATCAGTGTGTTACAGTGAGGGGTGTAGGATATATCAGTGTGTTACAGTGAGGGGTGTGGGGTATATCAGTGTGTTCCAGTGAGGGGTGTGGGATATATCAGTGTGTTACAGTCAGGGGTGTGGGATATGTCAGTGTGTTACAGTGAGGGGTATATCAGTGTGTTACAGTGAGGGGTGTGGGGTATATCAGGGTGTTACAGTGAGGGGTGTGGGGTATATCGGTGTGTTACAGTGACGGGTGTGAGGTATACCAGAGTGTGACAGTGAGGGGTGTGGGGTATATCAGTGTGTTACAGTGAGGGGTGTGGGGTATATCCGTGTGTTACAGTGAGGGGTGTGGGATATATCAGTGTGTTACAGTGAGGGGTATATCAGTGTGTTACAGTGAGGGGTGTGGGGTATATCAGGGTGTTACAGTGAGGGGTGTGGGGTATATCAGGGTGTTACAGTGAGGGGTGTGGGGTATATCGGTGTGTTACAGTGAGGGGTGTGGGATATATCGGTGTGTTACAGTGAGGGGTGTAAGGTATATCACTCTGTTACAGTGAGGGGTGTAGGATATATCAGTGTGTTACAGTGAGGGGTGTGGGGTATATCAGTGTGTTACAGTGAGGGGTGTGGGGTATATCAGTGTGTTACAGTGAGGGGTGTGGGATATATCAGAGTGTTGCAGTGAGGGGTGTGGGGTATATCAGTGTGTTACAGTGAGGGGTGTGGGGTATATCAGGGTGTTACAGTGAGGGGTGTAGGATATATCAGTGTGTTACAGTGAGGGGTGTGGGGTATATCAGTGTGTTACAGTGAGGGGTGTGGGGTATATCAGTGTGTTACTGTGAGGGGTGTGGGGTATATCAGCGTGTTACAGTGAGGGGTGTGGGATATGTTACAGTGAGGGCTGTGGGGTATATTAGGGTGTTACAGTGAGGGGTGTGGGGTATATCAGGGTGTTACAGTGAGGGTGTGGGGTATATCAGGGTGTTACAGTGAGGGTGTGGGGTATATCAGTGTGTTACAATGAGGGGTGTGGGATATATCAGTGTATGGGGTATATCAGTGTGTTACAGTGAGGGGTGTGGGGTATATCAGGGTGTTACAGTGAGGGGTGTGGGGTATATCAGTGTGTTACAGTGAGGGGTGTGAGGTATATCAGTGTGTTACAGTGAGGGGTGTGGGGTATATCAGTGTGTTACAGTGAGGGTTGTGGGGTATATCAGGGTGTTACAGTGAGGGGTGTGGGTTATATCAGGGTGTTACAGTGAGGGGTGTGGGGTATATCAGTGTGTTACATTGAGGGGTGTGGGGTATATCAGTGTGTTACAGTGAGGGGTGTGGGATATATCCGTGTGTTACAGTGAGGGGTGTGGGGTATACCAGAGTGTGACAGTGAGGGGTGTGGGGTATATCCGTGTGTTACAGTGAGGGGTGTGGGATATATCCGTGTGTTACAGTGAGGGGTGTGGGGTATATCAGGGTGTTACAGTGAGGGGTGTGGGGTATATCAGGGTGTTACAGTGAGGGGTGTGGGGTATATCAGGGTGTTACAGTGAGGGCTGTGGGGTATATCAGGGTGTTACAGTGAGGGGTGTGGGGTATATCAGTGTGTTACAGTGAGGGGTGTGAGATATATCAGGGTGTTACAGTGAGGTGTGTGGGGTATATCAGGGTGTTACAGTGAGGTGTGTGGGGTATATCAGTGTGTTACAGTGAGGGGTGTGGGATATGTCAGTGTGTTACAGTAAGGGGTATATCAGTGTGTTACTGTGAGGGGTGTGGGGTATATCAGTGTGTTACAGTGAGGGGTGTCGGGTATATCAGTGTGTTACAGTGAGGGGTATATCAGTGTGTTACAGTGTGGGGTGTGGGATATATCAGGGTGTTACAGTGTGGGGTGTGGGGTATATCAGGATGTTACAGTGAGGGGTGTGGGGTATATCAGGGTGTTACAGTGAGGGGTGTGGGGAATATCAGGGTGTTACAGTGAGGGGTGTGGGGTATATCAGGGTGTTACAGTGAGGGGTGTGGTGTATATCAGGGTGTTACAGTGAGGGGTGTGGGGTATATCAGGATGTTACAGTGAGGGGTGTGGGGTATATCAGGGTGTTACAGTGAGGGGTGTGGGGTATATCAGGATGTTACAGTGAGGGGTGTGGGGTATATCAGGGTGTTACAGTGAGGGATGTGCGGTATATCAGTGTGTTACAGTGAGGGGTATATCAGTGTGTTACAGTGAGGAGGGTGGGGTATATCAGTGTGTTACAGTGTGGGGTGTGGTGTGTATCAGGATGTTACAGTGAGGGGTGTGGTGTATATCAGGGTGTTACAGTGAGGGGTGTCGGGTATCACAGTGTATTACAGTGAGGGGTGTGGGGTATATCAGGGTGTTACAGTGAGGGGTGTGGGGTATATCAGGGTGTTACAGTGAGGGGTGTGGGGTATATCAGGGTGTTACAGTGAGGAGTGTGGGGTATATCAGGGTGTTACAGTGAGGGGTGTCGGGTATATCAGGGTGTTACAGTGAGGGGTGTCGGGTATCACAGTGTATTACAGTGAGAGGTGTGGGATATATCAGTGTGTTACAGTGAGGGGTGTGGGGTATATCAGTGTGTTACAGTGAGGGGTGTGGGGTATATCAGGGTGTTACAGTGAGGGGTGTGGGGTATATCAGGATGTTACAGTGAGGAGTGTGGGGTATATCAGGGTGTTACAGTGAGGGGTGTGGGGTATATCAGGATGTTACAGTGAGGAGTGTGGGGTATATCAGGGTGTTACAGTGAGGGGTGTCGGGTATATCAGGGTGTTACAGTGAGGGGTGTCGGGTATCACAGTGTATTACAGTGAGAGGTGTGGGATATATCAGTGTGTTACAGTGAGGGGTGTGGGGTATATCAGTGTGTTACAGTGAGGGGTGTGGGGTATATCAGTGTGTTACAGTGAGGGGTGTGGGGTATATCGGTGTGTTCCAGTGAGGGATGTGCGGTATATCAGGGTGTTACAGTGGGGGTGTGGGGTATATCAGGGTGTTACAGTGAGGGGTGTGGGGTATATCAGGGTGTTACAGTGAGGGGTGTGGGGTATATCGGTGTGTGGGGTATATCAGTGTGTTACAGTGAGGGGTGTGGGGTATATCAGGGTGTTACAGTGAGGGGTGTGGGGTATATCAGGGTGTTACAGTGAGGGGTGTGGTGTATATCAGTGTGTTACAGTGAGGGGTATTTCAGTGTGTTACATTGAGGGGTGTGGGGTATATCAGTGTGTTACATTGAGGGGTGTGGGGTATATCAGGTTGTTACAGTGAGGGGTGTGGGGTATATCAGGGTGTTACAGTGAGGGGTGTGGGGTATATCAGGGTGTTCCAGTGAGGGGTGTGGGGTATATCAGTGTGTTACAGTGAGGGGTGTGGGATATATCAGTGTGTTACGGTGAGGGGTATACCAGTGTGTTACAGTGAGGGGTGAGGGGTATACCAGTGTGTTACAGTGAGGGGTGTGGGGTATATCAGGGTGTTACAGTGAGGGGTGTGGGGTATACCAGTGTGTTACAGTGAGGGGTGAGGGGTATACCCGTGTGTTACAGTGAGGGGTGTGGGGTATACCAGTGTGTTACAGTGAGGGGTGTGGGGTATACCAGTGTGTTACAGTGAGGGGTGTGGGGTATACCAGTGTGTTACAGTGAGGGGTGTGGGGTATATCAGTATGTTACAGTGAGGGGTGTGAGGTATATCAGTGTGTTACAGTGAGGGGTGTGGGGTATATCAGTGTGTTACAGTGAGGGGTGTGGGATATGTTACAGTGAGGGCTGTGGGGTATGTTACAGTGAGGGGTGTGGGGTATATCAGGGTGTTCCAGTGAGGGGTGTGGGGTATATCAGGGTGTTACAGTGAGGGGTGTGGGGTATATCAGGGTGTTACAGTGAGGGGTGTGGGGTATATCAGGGTGTTACAGTGAGGGGTGTGGGGTATATCAGGGTGTTACAGTGAGGGGTGTGGGGTATATCAGGTTGTTACAGTGAGGGGTGTGGTGTATATCGGTGTGTGGGGTATATCAGGGTGTTACAGTGAGGGGTGTGGGTTATATCAGGGTGTTACACTGAGGGGTGTGGTGTATATCAGTGTGTTCCAGTGAGGGATGTGCGGTATATCAGTGTGTTACAGTGAGGGGTATATCAGTGTGTTACAGTGAGGAGGGTGGGGTATATCAGTGTGTTACAGTGTGGGGTGTGGTGTATATCAGGATGTTACAGTGAGGGGTGTGGGGTATATCAGGGTGTTACAGTGAGGGGTGTGGGGTATATCAGGGTGTTACAGTGAGGGGTGTGGGGTATATCAGGGTGTTACAGTGAGGGGTGTGGGGTATATCAGGGTGTTACAGTGAGGGGTGTGGGGTATATCAGGGTGTTACAGTGAGGGGTGTGGGGTATATCAGGGTGTTACAGTGAGGAGTGTGGTGTATATCAGGGTGTTACAGTGAGGAGTGTGGGGTATATCCGGGTGTTACAGTGAGGGGTGTGGGGTATATCAGGGTGTTACAGTGAGGGGTGTGGTGTATATCAGTGCGTTCCAGTAAGGGATGTGGTGTATATCAGTGTGTTACAGTGAGGGGTGTCGGGTATATCAGGGTGTTACAGTGAGAGGTGTGGGATATATCAGTGTGTTACAGTGAGGGGTGTGGGGTATATCAGCGTGTTACAGTGAGGGGTATATCAGTGTGTTACAGTGAGGGGTGTGGGATATATCAGTGTGTTACAGTGAGGGGTGTGGGGTATATCAGTGTGTTACAGTGAGGGGTGTGGGGTATATCGGTGTGTTCCAGTGAGGGATGTGCGGTATATCAGGGTGTTACAGTGAGGGGTGTGGGGTATATCAGGGTGTTACAGTGAGGCGTGTGGGGTATATCAGGGTGTTACAGTGAGGGGTGTGGGGTATATCGGTGTGTGGGGTATATCAGGGTGTTACAGTGAGGGGTGTGGGGTATATCAGGGTGTTACAGTGAGGGGTGTGGGTTATATCAGGGTGTTACACTGAGGGGTGTGGTGTATATCAGTGTGTTCCAGTGAGGGATGTGCGGTATATCAGTGTGTTACAGTGAGGGGTATATCAGTGTGTTACAGTGAGGAGGGTGGGGTATATCAGTGTGTTACAGTGTGGGGTGTGGTGTATATCAGGATGTTACAGTGAGGGGTGTGGGGTATATCAGGGTGTTACAGTGAGGGGTGTGGGGTATATCAGGGTGTTACAGTGAGGGGTGTGGGGTATATCAGGGTGTTACAGTGAGGGGTGTGGGGTATATCAGGGTGTTACAGTGAGGGGTGTGGGGTATATCAGGGTGTTACAGTGAGGGGTGTGGGGTATATCAGTGTGTTACAGTGAGGGGTGTCGGGTATATCAGGGTGTTACAGTGAGAGGTGTGGGATATATCAGTGTGTTACAGTGAGGGGTGTGGGGTATATCAGCGTGTTACAGTGAGGGGTATATCAGTGTGTTACAGTGAGGGGTGTGGGGTATATCAGTGTGTTACAGTGAGGGGTGTGGGGTATATCAGTGTGTTACAGTGAGGGGTGTGGGGTATATCGGTGTGTTCCAGTGAGGGATGTGCGGTATATCAGGGTGTTACAGTGAGGGGTGTGGGGTATATCAGGGTGTTACAGTGAGGGGTGTGGGGTATATCAGGGTGTTACAGTGAGGGGTGTGGGGTATATCGGTGTGTGGGGTATATCGGTGTGTGGGGTATATCAGGGTGTTACAGTGAGGGGTGTGGGGTATATCAGGGTGTTACAGTGAGGGGTGTGGGGTATATCAGGGTGTTACAGTGAGGGGTGTGCTGTATATCAGTGTGTTACAGTGAGGGGTATTTCAGTGTGTTACATTGAGGGGTGTGGGGTATATCAGTGTGTTACATTGAGGGGTGTGGGGTATATCAGGTTGTTACAGTGAGGGGTGTGGGGTATATCAGGGTGTTCCAGTGAGGGGTGTGGGGTATATCAGGGTGTTCCAGTGAGGGGTGTGGGGTATATCAGTGTGTTACAGTGAGGGGTGTGGGATATATCAGTGTGTTACAGTGAGGGGTGAGGGGTATACCAGTGTTTTACAGTGAGGGGTGAGGGGTATACCAGTGTGTTACAGTGAGGGGTGTGGGATATATCAGTGTGTTACAGTGAGGGGTGTGGGAGATATCAGTGTGTTACAGTGAGGGGTGTGGGGTATACCAGTGTGTTACAGTGAGGGGTGAGGGGTATACCCATGTGTTACAGTGAGGGGTGTGGGGTATACCAGTGTGTTACAGTGAGGGGTGTGGGGTATACCAGTGTGTTACAGTGAGGGGTGTGGGGTATATCCGTGTGTTACAGTGAGGGGTGTGGGGTATATCAGGGTGTTACAGTGAGGGGTGTGGGGTATATCAGGGTGTTACAGTGAGGGGTGTGGGATATATCCGTGTGTTACAGTGAGGGGTGTGGGGTATATCCGTGTGTTACAGTGAAGGGTGTGGGGTATATCAGGGTGTTACAGTGAGGGCTGTGGGGTATATTAGGGTGTTACAGTGAGGGGTGTGGGGTATATCAGTGTGTTACAGTGAGGGGTATATCAGTGTGTTACAGTGAGGGGTGAGGGGTATATCAGCGTGTCACAGTGAGGGGTGTGGGATATATCAGTGTGTTACAGTGAGGGGTGTGGGGTATATCAGTGTGTTACAGTGAGGGGTGTGGGGTATATCAGTGTGTTACAGTGAGGGGTATGGGGTATATCAGTGTGTTACAGTGAGTGGTCTGGGATATATCAGTGTTACAGTGAGGGGTGTGGGGTATATCAGTGTGTTACAGTGAGGGGTATGGGGTATATCAGTGTGTTACAGTGAGGGGTGTGGGGTATATCAGTGTGTTACAGTGAGGGGTGTGGGGTATATCAGTGTGTTACAGTGAGGGGTGTGGGGTATATCAGTGTGTTACAGTGAGGGGTGTGGGGTATATCAGTGTGTTACAGTGAGGGGTGTGGGGTATATCAGTGTGTTACAGTGAGGGGTGTGGGATATGTTACAGTGAGGGCTGTGGGGTATGTTACAGTGAGGGCTGTGGGGTATATCAGTGTGTTACAGTGAGGGGTGTGGGGTATATAAGTGTGTTACAGTGAGCGGTGTGGGGTATATCAGTGTGTTACAGTGAGGGGTGTGGGGTATATCAGGGTGTTACAGTGAGGGGTGTGGGGTATATCATTGTGTTACAGTGAGGGATATGGAGTATATCAGTGTGTTGCAGTGAGGGGTGTGGGGATATATCAGTGTGTTACAGTGAGGGGTGTGGGGTATATCAGTGTGTTACAGTGAGGGGTGTGGGGTATATCAGGGTGTTACAGTGAGGGGTGTGGTGTATATCAGTGTGTTACAGTGAGGGGTGTGGGGTATATCAGTGTGTTACAGTGAGGGGTGTGGGGATATATCAGTGTGTCACAGTGAGGGGTGTGGGGTATATCAGGGTGTTACAGTGAGGGGTGTGGGGTATATCAGTGTGTTACAGTGAGGGGTGTGGGGTATATCAGTGTGTTACAGTGAGGGGTGTGGGGTATATCAGGGTGTTACAGTGAGGGGTGTGGGGTATATCAGGGTGTTACAGTGAGGGGTGTGGGGTATATCAGGGTGTTACAGTGAGGGGTGTGGGGTATATCAGTGTGTTACAGTGAGGGGTGTGGGGTATATCAGTGTGTTACAGTGAGGGATATGGAGTATATCAGTGTGTTACAGTGAGGGGTGTGGGGTATATCAGGTTGTTACAGTGAGGGGTGTGGGGTATATCAGTGTGTTACAGTGAGGGGTATGGGGTATATCAGTGTGTTGCAGTGAGGGGTGTGGGGATATATCAGTGTGTTACAGTGAGGGGTGTGGGGTATATCAGTGTGTTACAGTGAGGGGTGTGGGGTATATCAGGGTGTTACAGTGAGGGGTGTGGGGTATATCAGTGTGTTACAGTGAGGGGTGTGGGATATATCAGTGTGTTACAGTGAGGGGTGTGGGATATATCAGTGTGTTACAGTGAGGGGTGTGGGATATATCAGTGTGTTACAGTGAGGGGTGTGGGGATATATCAGTGTGTTACAGTGAGGGGTGTGGGGTATATCAGTGTGTTACATTGAGGGGTGTGGGGTATATCAGGGTGTTACAGTGAGGGGTGTGGGGTATATCAGGGTGTTACAGTGAGGGGTGTGGGATATATCAGTGTGTTACAGTGAGGGGTGTGGGGTATATCAGGGTGTTACAGTGAGGGGTGTGGGGTATATCACTGTGTTACAGTGAGGTGTGTGGGATATATCAGGGTGTTACAGTGAGGGGTGTGGGGTATATCAGTGTGTTACAGTGAGGGGTGTGGGGTATATCAGTGTGTTACAGTGAGGGGTGTGGGGTATATCAGTGTGTTACAGTGAGGGGTGTGGGGTATATCACTGTGTTACAGTGAGGTGTGTGGGATATATCAGGGTGTTACAGTGAGGGGTGTGAGGTATATCAGTGTATTACAGTGAGGGGTGTGGGGTATATCAGGGTGTTACAGTGAGGGGTGTGGGATATATCAGTGTGTTACAGTGAGGGGTGTGAGGTATATCAGTGTGTTACAGTGAGGGGTGTGGGGTATATCAGTGTGTTACAGTGAGGGGTGTGGGATATATCAGTGTGTTACAGTGAGGGGTGTGGGGTATATCAGGGTGTTACAGTGAGGGGTGTGGGGTATATCAGTGTGTTACAGTGAGGGGTGTGGGATATATCAGTGTGTTACAGTGAGGGGTGTGAGGTATATCAGTGTGTTACAGTGAGGGGTGTGGGGTATATCAGTGTGTTACAGTGAGGGGTGTGGGGTATATCAGTGTGTTACAGTGAGGGGTGTGGGATATATCAGTGTGTTACAGTGAGGGGTGTGAGGTATATCAGTGTGTTACAGTGAGGGGTGTGGGGTATATCAGTGTGTTACAGTGAGGGGTGTGGGAGATATCAGCGTGTTACAGTGAGGGGTGTGGGGTATATCAGTGTGTTACAGTGAGGGGTGTGAGGTATATCAGTGTGTTACAGTGAGGGGTGTGGGGTATATCAGTGTGTTACAGTGAGGGGTGTGGGGTATATCAGTGTGTTACAGTGAGGGGTGTGGGGTATATCAGTGTGTTACAGTGAGGGGTGTGGGGTATATCAGTGTGTTACAGTGAGGGGTGTGAGGTATATCAGTGTGTTACAGTGAGGGGTGTGGGGTATATCAGGGTGTTACAGTGAGGGGTGTGGGGTATATCAGTGTGTTACAGTGAGGGGTGTGGGATATATCAGTGTGTTACAGTGAGGGGTGTGGGGTATATCAGTGTGTTACAGTGAGGGGTGTGGGGTATATCAGTGTGTTACAGTGAGGGGTGTGGGGTATATCAGTGTGTTACAGTGAGGGGTGTGGGGTATATCAGTGTGTTACAGTGAGGGGTGTGGGGTATATCAGTGTGTTACAGTGAGGGGTGTGGGGTATATCAGTGTGTTACAGTGAGGGGTGTGGGGTATATCAGTGTGTTTCAGTGAGGGGTGTGGGGTATATCAGTGTGTTACAGTGAGGGGTGTGGGGTATATCAGGGTGTTACAGTGAGGGGTGTGGGGTATATCAGGGTGTTACAGTGAGGGGTGTGGGGTATATCAGGGTGTTACAGTGAGGGGTGTGGGGTATATCAGTGTGTTACAGTGAGGGGTGTGGGGTATATCAGTGTGTTACAGTGAGGGGTGTGGGGTATATCAGTGTGTTACAGTGAGGGGTGTGGGGTATATCAGTGTGTTACAGTGAGGGGTGTGGGGTATATCAGTGTATTACAGTGAGGGGTGTGGGATATATCAGTGTGTTACAGTGAGGGGTGTGGGAGATATCAGCGTGTTACAGTGAGGGGTGTGGGGTATATCAGTGTGTTACAGTGAGGGGTGTGGGGTATATCAGTGTGTTACAGTGAGGGGTGTGAGGTATATCAGTGTGTTACAGTGAGGGGTGTGGGGTATATCAGTGTGTTACAGTGAGGGGTGTGGGGTATATCAGTGTGTTACAGTGAGGGGTGTGAGGTATATCAGTGTGTTACAGTGAGGGGTGTGGGGTATATCAGTGTGTTACAGTGAGGGGTGTGGGATATATCAGTGTGTTACAGTGAGGAGTGTGGGGTATATCAGTGTGTTACAGTGAGGGGTGTGGGGTATATCAGTGTGTTACAGTGAGGGGTGTGAGGTATATCAGTGTGTTACAGTGAGGGGTGTGGGGTATATCAGGGTGTTACAGTGAGGGGTGTGGGGTATATCAGTGTGTTACAGTGAGGGGTGTGGGATATATCAGTGTGTTACAGTGAGGGGTGTGGGGTATATCAGTGTGTTACAGTGAGGGGTGTGGGGTATATCAGTGTGTTACAGTGAGGGGTGTGGGGTATATCAGTGTGTTACAGTGAGGGGTGTGGGGTATATCAGTGTGTTACAGTGAGGGGTGTGGGGTATATCAGTGTGTTACAGTGAGGGGTGTGGGGTATATCAGTGTGTTACAGTGAGGGGTGTGGGGTATATCAGTGTGTTACAGTGAGGGGTGTGGGGTATATCAGGGTGTTCCAGTGAGGGGTGTGGGGTATATCAGTGTGTTACAGTGAGGGGTGTGGGGTATATCAGGGTGTTACAGTGAGGGGTGTGGGGTATATCAGTGTGTTACAGTGAGGGGTGTGGGGTATATCAGTGTGTTACAGTGAGGGGTGTGGGGTATATCAGGGTGTTCCAGTGAGGGGTGTGGGGTATATCAGTGTGTTACAGTGAGGGGTGTGGGGTATATCAGGGTGTTCCAGTGAGGGGTGTGGGGTATATCAGGGTGTTACAGTGAGGGGTGTGGGGTATATCAGTGTGTTACAGTGAGGGGTGTGGGGTATATCAGGGTGTTCAGTGAGGGGTGTGGGATATATCAGTGTGTTACAGTGAGGGGTGTGGGGTATATCAGTGTGTTACAGTGAGGGGTGTGGGGTATATCAGTGTGTTACAGTGAGGGGTGTGGGGTATATCAGGGTGTTCCAGTGAGGGGTGTGGGGTATATCAGGGTGTTACAGTGAGGGGTGTGGGGTATATCAGGGTGTTACAGTGAGGGGTGTGGGGTATATCAGTGTGTTACAGTGAGGGGTGTGGGGTATATCAGGGTGTTCAGTGAGGGGTGTGGGATATATCAGTGTGTTACAGTGAGGGGTGTGGGGTATATCAGTGTGTTACAGTGAGGGGTGTGGGGTATATCAGTGTGTTACAGTGAGGGGTGTGGGGTATATCAGGGTGTTCCAGTGAGGGGTGTGGGGTATATCAGGGTGTTACAGTGAGGGGTGTGGGGTATATCAGTGTGTTACAGTGAGGGGTGTGGGGTATATCAGGGTGTTACAGTGAGGGGTGTGGGGTATATTAGTGTGTTACAGTGAGGGGTGTGGGGTATATCAGTGTGTTACAGTGAGGGGTGTGGGGTATATCAGGGTGTTACAGTGAGGGGTGTGGGGTATATCAGTGTGTTACAGTGAGGGGTGTGGGGTATATCAGTGTGTTACAGTGAGGGGTGTGGGGTATATCAGTGTGTTACAGTGAGGGGTGTGGGGTATATCAGGGTGTTACAGTGAGGGGTGTGGGGTATATCAGGGTGTTACAGTGAGGGGTGTGGGGTATATCAGGGTGTTACAGTGTGGGGGTGTGAGGTATATCAGTGTGTTACAGTGAGGGGTGTGAGGTATATCAGGGTGTTACAGTGAGGGGTGTGGGGTATATCAGGGTGTTACAGTGAGGGGTGTGGGGTATATCAGGGTGTTACAGTGAGGGGTGTGGGGTATATCAGGGTGTTACAGTGAGGGGTGTGGGGTATATCAGGGTGTTACAGTGAGGGGTGTGGGGTATATCAGGGTGTTACAGTGAGGGGTGTGGGGTATATCAGTGTGTTACAGTGAGGGGTGTAGGGTATATCAGTGTGTCACAGTGAGGGGTGTGGGGTATATCAGGGTGTTACAGTGAGGGGTGTGGGGTATATCAGTGTGTTACAGTGAGGGGTGTAGGGTATATCAGTGTGTCACAGTGAGGGGTGTGGGGTATATCAGGGTGTTACAGTGAGGGGTGTGGGGTATATCAGTGTGTTACAGTGAGGGGTGTGGGGTATATCAGTGTGTTACAGTGAGGGGTGTGGGGTATATCAGTGTGTTACAGTGAGGGGTATGGGGTATATCAGGGTGTTACAGTGAGGGGTATGGGGTATATCAGGGTGTTACAGTGAGGGTTAACTCCATTCTCCCTCTCCTTTTAGATGAGAATAATTTCCTCGTTGCGATCCTTTCACTCTGCACCAGTTTGACTGCAACTCGGTGATTGTTTAATAATTTGTAAAACCATTAAGTTATAAATATTATATATCGATTATTCATTGGTCAGTTTGTTGTTTGCATTAAAAATGCTTATGTTTGATAGAGCTCCCTCTCCATCCCACCCCCTGACAGTGTAACCTCCCCCACTTTATACCCCAGTGTCAGCATCGAGCTCTCCCAGGGACAGGGACGGTACAGAGCTCCCTCTACATCACCCCCTGACAGTGTAACCTTCCCCACTTTATACCCCAGTGTCAGCATCGAGCTCTCTCAGGGACAGGGACGGTACAGAGCTCCCTCTACATCACCCCCTGACAGTGTAACCTCCCCCCACTTTATACCCCAGTGTCAGCATCGAGCTCTCCCAGGGACAGGGACGGTACAGAGCTCCCTCTACATCACCCCCTGACAGTGTAACCTCCCCCACTTTATACCCCAGTGTCAGCATCGAGCTCTCCCAGGGACAGGGACGGTACAGAGCTTCCTCTACATCACCCCCTGACAGTGTAACCTCCCCCACTTTATCCCCAGTGTCAGCATCGAGCTCTCCCAGGGACAGGGACGGTACAGAGCTCCCTCTACATCACCCCCTGACAGTGTAACCTCCCCCACTTTATACCCCAGTGTCAGCATCGAGCTCTCCCAAGGACAGGGACGGTACAGAGCTCCCTCTACATCACCCCCTGACAGTGTAACCTCCCCCACTTTATACCCCAGTGTCAGCATCGAGCTCTCCCAGGGACAGGGACGGTACAGAGCTCCCTCTACATCACCCCCTGACAGTGTAACCTCCCCCCACTTTATCCCCAGTGTCAGCATCGAGCTCTCCCAGGGACAGGGACGGTACAGAGCTCCCTCTACATCACCCCCTGACAGTGTAACCTCCCCCCACTTTATACCCCAGTGTCAGCATCGAGCTCTCCCAGGGACAGGGACAGTACAGAGCTCCCTCTCCATCACCCCCTGACAGTGTAACCTCCCCCACTTTATCCCCAGTGTCAGCATCGAGCTCTCCCAGGGACAGGGACGGTACAGAGCTCCCTCTACATCACCCCCTGACAGTGTAACCTCCCCCACTTTATACCCCAGTGTCAGCATCGAGCTCTCCCAGGGACAGGGACGGTACAGAGCTCCCTCTACATCACCCCCTGACAGTGTAACCTCCCCCACTTTATACGCCAGTGTCAGCATCGAGCTCTCCCAGGGACAGGGACGGTACAGAGCTCCCTCTACATCACCCCCTGACAGTGTAACCTCCCCCACTTTATACCCCAGTGTCAGCATCGAGCTCTCCCAGGGACAGGGACGGTACAGAGCTCCCTCTACATCACCCCCTGACAGTGTAACCTCCCCCACTTTATCCCCAGTGTCAGCATCGAGCTCTCTCAGGGACAGGGACGGTACAGAGCTCCCACTACATCACCCCCTGACAGTGTAACCTCCCCCACTTTATACCCCAGTGTCAGCATCGAGCTCTCCCAGGGACAGGGACGGTACAGAGCTCCCTCTACATCACCCCCTGACAGTGTAACCTCCCCCACTTTATACCCCAGTGTCAGCATCGAGCTCTCCCAGGGACAGGGACGGTACAGAGCTCCCTCTACATCACCCCCTGACAGTGTAACCTCCCCCACTTTATCCCCAGTGTCAGCATCGAGATCTCCCAGGGTCAGGGACGGTACAGAGCTCCCTCTACATCACCCCCTGACAGTGTAACCTCCCCCACTTTATACCCCAGTGTCAGCATCGAGCTCTCCCAGGGACAGGGACAGTACAGAGCTCCCTCTACATCACCCCCTGACAGTGTAACCTCCCCCACTTTATCCCCAGTGTCAGCATCGAGCTCTCCCAGGGACAGGGACGGTACAGAGCTCCTTCTACATCACCCCCTGACAGTGTAACCTCCCCCACTTTATCCCCAGTGTCAGCATCGAGCTCTCGCCTGCAGGTCCTGTGGATGTTAATTCCTTGCTGACTCAAAGGTGACGCTGAGTGGGTCAAGGACAATTGCTGCTCGAGTCCTCACTGTGTGGTCCGACGTGATCTCTAGATCATGCTCCTGCAGCTGTTGCACAGTAATAAGAGATGCAGTAGCATTCAGTTCATCCAGAGACAGCTGGTCAGAGTAACATACACACAGCAAGGGTGGCAGTTACTCAGAACGAGAGAGGGAGAGACCGACACAAACACACCCACACAGGGATACAGGCACTGAGAACGAGTCTGAGAGGGAGGGAGAGAGAGAGAGAACAGAAAACAGGGAGAGGGAGAGAGAGAGAACAGGGAGAGGGAGAGAACAGGGAGAGAGAGAGAGCGTTAGAACAGGGAGAGAGAGAACAGGGAGATAGAACAGGGGGAGAGAGAGAGGGAGAGAGAACAGGGAGATAGAACAGGGGGAGAGAGAGAGCGAGAGAACAGGGAGAGAGAG
>NW_027310223.1:0-146012 GCF_047496795.1 Chiloscyllium punctatum | reverse complement strand
TACTCGATTAGATTCCAGACTGTAACTCAATCCAAGGCATCTGTTATTCTGTACATAAACCATCCTAAATCCCTCGATTAGGTTCCAACCCGTAACACATTCCAGGCTATCTGTTATTCTGTATCTAAAACTCCCTGAACCCCTCGATTAGATTCCAGGCTGTAACTAACTCCAGGGTATCTGTTATTCTGTATATAAAGCACCCTGAACCCTGCAATTAGATTCCAGGTTGTAACTCACTGCGGGCTACCTGTTATTCTGTATATAAACTACCCTGAAAGTCTCGATTAGATTATTGGCTGTAACTCACTCCGGGGTATCTGGTATTCTGTATATTAACCACCCGAACCCCTCGATTAGATTCCAGTCTGTAACGCACTCCGGGCTATGTTATTTTGTATATTAACCATCCTGAACCCATTGATTTGATTTCACTTCCTGACATGTTAAGCTCATGTTTCCAACACAATCTAATCTCAATAATGATTAATGTATCACTGGTCCTCCTATCTGCTGGCACTACCATCATGTTAACTTTCTGATGTTTACATACATGATTACCTGTAGCAGTGAGTCGCAGGTAGACAGAGTGGTGCTGAACACATTTGGCACATTTGCCTTGTACAAGATGTTGGTGAGGCCACTTTAAGAATACTGCGTACAACTCGGTTTTCTGCAGAAATGACTTACACGAATGTTCCAGGACTGGAAGCTTGAACTTTAGGGAGAGGCTGGTTAGGTTGAGGTGTTTCCCCCTGGAGTGTCAGAGGTTGAGAGGCAACATTATATAGGTTTATAAAATCATCAGGGACATGGATATTCTGACCAGCCACGTTCTGCTCCCAATGATAGGGGAGTCCAGAACAAGACAGCATAGGTTGGAGGGCAGAGGGCGAATGATTTAGAAGGGACGAGAAGGTAAATATTTCACACAGAGAGTGGTGTGTGGACAGAAAGTGCAGTCAGAGGAAGTGGTCAATGCGGGTACAATCACAGGAGGAATATTGGCCAAATGCTGGTAAATGGGACTAAATCAGATTTGATATCTGATCGGAGTGAACAGATTGGACTAATGGGTCTGTTTCCGTTCTGGATGACTCTCTGATTCTATAAGATGGATGATGAATAATTCTGAAAGGACCTTTCAAGTCGGAATAGTCTTCAGTGGTAGGTTGTCGTGTCTCTATGTTCACATTAATTGAAAGCTGTGTTATTTAAATATTTGACAAAGAAGTGAGTCTTGCACAATGGGACGCAGACAGGAAAGTGGGGCTGAGACCACAATCTGATCAGCTACAATTTTAGTGCCCGGTGGAGAAGGCTCAAAGTACCTAATGACCCTCTCCTGCTCCTCAGTCCCATGTTCCTGTGTTCCATTCAGCCCCTCAAACCTGCTAGACAGGAGCAGTTGGAGGCTACTTACTCCTATAACCTGGTGCACAGAAACAGAGGAGACCATTCAGCCCCTCAGTACTGTCCCACACGGTTTGAAGTGAATTGGGAAATGTAATTGGAAAACCCAGGCTGGGTATGAAAGAGGCCCCTCATCTCTCTTCACACAGCTTCCCCTCTCTGCAACTTGTGCTTCATTTGTTGGTCATGTTGTACACCTAGATTCAGTGTGAATACAGCCCCCATACCTCACCCAGAGATGGCTCACAAAATCCTCTGGTCTCCCTGTCTGCAACATTCAATAACAGAACATTCATGAAAATAACACCCACTAACTTTCCAATAACAGAATGGGAGAACATCAGAAACAGAGGCATGTAGTTCACTCCCCAAGCCTGCCTTGCCCTTCTTTAAGATCATGACTGATCTGCTCCTGGTCTCAAATCCTCTTTCATATCCAATTCTTCATCGCCCTCAACTCTCTGACAGGTCAATTTCCATCTACCTCCTCTTCAAATACGTTCAGTCATCTAGCTCCCCGAACACCCTTGAGGAGAGAAATCCTGACATTCAATACTACCTGTTGGAAGAAAACACATGCTGCTCCTATATCATTGGCCTGTTGATGTGAACAAAAGAGGTTATATCTTTCTGAGAAAAATGACAGCCCCCGATATCAAGGCAGTGGTTGCCTTCTGTTGACATAAAGGAGCTTAACAAAACTGGACTTAATAGGAATCAGAGTAACCTCTCCAGTGTTTGGGGTCAAACATGGCACAAAGGAAGATGTTCATCATCTCAGTCCTGGGTCACCTTTGTGGGAGATCCTCAGGGTAGCTTCCCCTTCACAAACATATTCAGCTGCTTCATCAATGTCTCCCCTCCCCCACCTCCCCACCATAAGATCAGAAGTGGGGATGGTCGCTAAAGATTCCACAATATTCAGAACATTTTGTCCTCCGTCAGCTCCTGAACTGGTCTTTGTCCGTGTGTAGCAGGATCCAGACTCCATTGAGACTTGTGCTGTTAAACTGTCCGTAACATTCATGTAACAGCACTGGTGGGCACTGCACATAGCCACAGCAAAACAAGGGTTCATTCGACACCTCACGCTGGTTTCACAGGAATATGAGGAAGCCATTCAGCCCATTGACACTGTTGGAGAAGAACAGTGGGCGGCACGGTGGCACTGCTGCCTCACAGCGCCAGAGATCCGGGTTCAATTCCCGCCTCAGGCGACTGACTGTGTGGAGTTTGCACGTTCTCCCCGTGTCTGCGTGGGTTTCCTCCGGGTGCTCCGGTTTCCTCCCACACTCCAAAGATGTGCAGGCAAGGTGAATTGGCCATGCTAAATTGCCCGTAGTGTTAGGTAGGGGTAGATGTAGGGGTATGGGTGGGTTACGCTTCGGCGGGGCGGTGTGGACTTGTTGGGCCGAAGGGCCTGTTTCCACACTGTAAGTAATCTAATCTAACAGTGACAGCCCATTCAGTGCCTCCGGCCGATTACCCAGGAAGAGAGGGAGTCTAGTGTGATGGGCAAAACCAGAGCCCCTCGAAAATATTTGAAGGCAGTAGCCTAGATTCTAATGTTTTCTTATTTTAAAGGAAATGTAAAGTGTCTGTTCCAGATGCAATGTGACTGGTCAAACTACTCGGTGTGAAGCAAAACACCATCTACTTAAACACGAAAGAGAAAATGAAACCAAAGAAAGAGAAATTTAGAATAACGTAATTCTACTGGACAAGTTAACAGAATAATAGATCTAGAAATTATTACTAATGAACTGTTCCAATATAGGAAAATCCCATACACAGCCCTTGGAAAAAAGAAATATTTAGACACAGATTGTCACAAACATTTCTCCAATCCAGGAATTAAAAACAACATCAAGAGAAACTTCAGAGAGGGTTGCAACCAGGAAACATTCACTGAAGCTTCAAACTCTGTGGAGACCCCAATAGTTCCTGATGTTGCCGAGAAACCAAAACCCAGAGATCCTAATCTGTGAGAGCTGGCCACACCCATTCAGGCTGCACTAAAATAAACACAAGGCCTCCCTAGCTCTTACCCAAGTGGTCTTTACTAACCAGCTTGGTAACGATCGTTCAATCTCTCTCTTAAAAGAAACCAAGACTAAATAACCTCTTAAAGCTGCAGCATTGTCACACTAGTCAGTACAATGAGCTATCAAACAAGAACCAGGGGTAATCAGTCAGGACCTTGGCTCTGTCCAATTGGACGAGGTTGAAGCCAATCACTCCCGTGAGTCACTTACACAGGAACAGTAGGAGGCCATTCCAACCTCAATGCACTTACACGGGGGCAGAATGAGGTAATTGATGCTGAATCCTGATGAATGCCTTATGCCCAAAACTTCGATTCTCCTGGTGCTCGGATGCTGCCTGACCCGCTGTATCTTTCCAGCAATTGATGCTCTCCTCTGATCTCCAGCATCGGCAGTCTTAAATGTCTCCTAATTGATGCTCTACCATGGTGAACAAGTGGGGCAGAGGCTGCACAGATAGATTATTCCACGTTGTTCCTCTTGGCTCCGTTGTTTATGATACACATGTGGGACTTTAACGTGGTTTTCTAGAGGTGAGCAGGGAAGCCATATGTCTTGTGCGAAGTCTCAAGAAGGCATCTTCCACCTCCACAAAGACGGCCTGGTGTTCTCTATGTAGGGAGGAAGCTGTTGGGAATTGCTACCTGTTTCAGATGGAAGGTATTGTGGCTGCTGTTGGGGATTGTGAACAACCTGATGTTCAGTCCAGGGTTCACTTGCCGACTGCACAATAACGTGGAGAGAGTTAATTTAGCCATATAAACTATTAGGAAAGTCACGTTAGACTGATGAATGGACTCTCTAAGTTCAAATAATGGTGATCTTGTTCATGTTGATCTTGTCTAGGGCTCGTCCTGTTTAGTGTATCCCGTGTGCCTTACTCTGTCCAAGTTTATTTCCACCCTATGATCTGTCTGGCCATGCTTACTATGATCTTCCTCCACTGCTCATAAACAAAGTGTTTCCCTGTACTGAGGTACACGTGACAATAAATCAAACCAATCAATCCTGGGTAAAGTATGGAATTTCTCTCCCTGTCAATGTCTCTTTTGGAAATAAGTGATCGCTGCCACTCCTCGTGTTTCAACAGCACCATTTCTTCATCTCTCGCAGCTCTACAGATTAAACACTCAGCTTCTTCACTTTATTCTCATGTTACCATCATCAGTGTCTGTGGTAAGGGAATCATTCCTGACAAAGGACATCAAATTTGTACAGAATGCCCCAAATGCTCTCTCAGCAAGGCTCTACAACAGCCGGAAGATGGCTTTACTTATGTACTCGAATCATCTTACAATGAAGGACAGCATACCATTGACTGCACCCATTACTTACACAGGGTTTGATTCGGAGCAGTCAGCATAGACTTGTGAGTGGGAGATCATGCTTCCCAAATTGCTTTGAGTCTTTTGATGAAGTTACCAGGACGTTTGATGAGGGCAGAGTGATAGACGTAGTCTCTATGGATTTCAGTAAGGCCTTTGATAAGGTTCCACATGGCAGGCTGCTCAGGAAGGTTTCATCTCGTGGAATACTGGGGGAACTGGCCAATTGGATACACAGTTGGGTTGATGGTAGGAAGCAGAGGGTTGAGTGGAAGGATGTTTGTCAGACCAGAGGCTTGGTTCATTGCTGTTTGTTACCTATGATTTGGTTGAGAATGTACAAGGTATGATTAGTAAGTTTGCAGATGACACTAAAGTAATTGGGAGCATGATCAGTGAGAATGTTTATCAGAAATTGCAGCAGGACATTAATCAGGTGGGAGATGGGCCGAGAAATGGTAAATGGAATTTAATTTCGAAGCGTGAGGTCTTGCATTTTGGAAATTCAGATCAAAGTAGGAGTTTTGTGGTGAATGGGAGGGTATTCAAGGGTGTAGTGGGCAGAGGGACCTTGGCGTTCAGCTGCACCGTTCTCTAAGAGTGGAGACACAGGGCAGTGAAGAAGGCTTTTGGCACATTGGCCTTCATCAGGCAGGATATTGAGTATAGAAGTTGGGACGTTATGTTGCAGTTACACAGGACTTTGGTAAGGCCACAATTGGAGTATTGTGTTCAGCTTTGTCACTTTGTTATGGGGAGGATGTTGTTAAATTAGAAAGAGTGCAGAAGAAATTTACAAAGACGTTGCCAGGACCCAATGGTCTGAGTTATAGGTAGTGTGCACAAGCTAGGACCTATTCTTTAGCATGTAGGAGACTGAGGAAGTCCTTATAGAGCTGTATAAAATCACGAGGGGTATGGATAGGGTTAACGCTCTCAGTCTTTTTCCAAGGTGTAGGGAATCAAGGATTAGAGGGGATCAGTTTAAGGTTAAAGGGGAAGGAATAAAAGGAAACCTGAGGGGCCACTTCTTTATACGGAGGGCTGGTACGTGGATGAGTTGCCAGCAGATATGGTTGAGGGGGGTACATTAACAACATTTCAAAAGTATTTGGATAAATATGTGGATCGGAAAGGACTGGAAGCATATGGGCCAACTGCAGGGAAATGGGGTTAACGTGGATGGACATTTAAAAGTTGGACTCGAACCCCTCTGTTAATTAAACCCAAACACCCAGAAAAGCTCGTCTCACCTCGTAATCTGTTAAAATATGAGTGACACAGATCTCCTACATTCCACTATTTAAACAAAAATTATCAAGTTAGTTTCTTAATTTTAATAGTGAACACTAAGCAAAAACTATTCACAAATACAAGCCCCTCTTTTCTTAGTTACTTACTATCTGACTCTGACTCTGTCAAAATCTGCTGTTCCAACAACCCACATATTAAACATTACAATCTCAAGACCACACAGTCTCTATTTTCCCTGCTGTGCTCACTCTTCCAGCTGATGATCTCCTTGGGTCGTTTTTTTTATTGCAAATAGGTTTGACATGAACATGTGTCTTTGATAGAGAGTGTTTGAGATGGCCAGCCAGCACTCCTGCTCTACAGCAGTTACTCTGATGTTGGATGGCAGTAGCTCTCCCTCCAGTGTTCAAAATGCTGGGTATGTATACTCCCCATGATATAATAATTCTCATAATTTGATTGCTGTCCAGGTGTCCAAACAATAATATTCAAATTCTGTTGGCATATGGTGTCCTGAGCGTTATTTAAACTCTTTGGTTACATTTGAATTACTGTCAAATCAGTAACCAAAACTCAGGAATCCATTCCTCAGTTTATGGTGACATGTGGAACAGTGTGACCTTTAGCTGGCATCTGTGGCTTTAATTTCTTTTCAACAAAACCCATTCTTTCTTAAAGTGCCCATACATGTTTTTGGCTTCATAACATCTTCCTGCTTCATAAAATAAAATGAACCAGCAGAATGAAAAGTTGGCTACATTTCTTTTCCTCTAATTCTTAATCCCAATTATATGAAATACAAAAGTATTAATCTCAGTTATATCATTCATATTAATTCTGCACACCAATACAACACTGGTATAAGTCAAATCATATCTACACTGCTTTCCTTTAAATCCGCGAAAACCCATGTGCTATCACATTGTAGGAGCCACAGCCTGTACATTTTGTGAGTTTAAAGTCGGTAAGGTAAGACTCCAATTAAATAGTCTGATATTCTGGTCTTTAAATATTCCAAAAAATGCGAGAGATTTGTCGTTGTCCAAAAACATCTCTGACAATTTGTTTGTCATATAAACAGTGTGGAACATAATCCTTCTTGTTCAATCATGGAGATTTTGTTGGGTTTTTTTCTGGTGGATATTGAGTTTTTTCGAAAAGTAGCCAATTAGCCATTCAATTCCATCATCCTCTTTCTGTATCAATACATCTCCGACCCCTATATCCCGAGCATCAAACACAATTTTCAAAGGGTTTCAGAATATTTGGTGTAGCTAAAACTGGCGTGGTGATTAATCCTGCTTTAAAATTCTCAAATGCCTCCTGACATTGTTCTGTCCACCACAATTCTGTGTTCTTCTTCAGTAAATCCATCAGTGGTGCCAAGACACTGCTGAAGTTTTGAACAAACATTCAATAGAATCCACTCAGTTCCATAAACCAAAGCACCTCTTTCTTCGATCATGGTCGTGGAAATTCCTCAAAGCCCTTCGTTTTTATGTTCCATGGGGTCAACCTTCCATGTCCAATGTAATGTCCCAAGAACGTCACCTCTGCCTTCACGAATTATGTTTTCTTTAAGTTTATTACCAAGTTTGCTTCTTGTAATCGTTCAACATGCTCTGCTAACTGTAACATGTGAGCTTTCAATCATTTGCGAAAGATCACTACATCATACAGATAAGCTGCACAATTTGTTCATATGGCCACACCTCTGTTCTTGAGTCTTAAATGTGGCTAGTGCATTATTCATCCATATGAAATACTCCATAAAGTTTTTTTTGTCATCTCCTGTATCTTTACTAGGTAGTTTAACTGACTCCACACTTTTTTTTTTAATTTGAAAGGGGCCACTAAACCTGACTTTGAAGGGATTTCCTACCACTGGTGGCGATACTGATACGTCATCCCCACGGGAAATCATCAAAGTTTCAGAGATTTTTATCTGCCATCTGCATCAATCTATACTGTGCCCCCTTCAGGTGCTGTTTAGCTAACTCACCTACTCCATCCAATCTCTCCCTCAACTCACTTACATAATCCAAGTGTGAGATATCCGACTTCGGTCCTGTAAGTTTATACTTAATTAATTTCAAAGGACCGCTCACTTCATGTACTAATATTAACTCAAAGGAAGTAAAGTGAATTGATTTATTTGGGGCATCTCTAATGGCAAACAATTTAATGTGACACCTTTATCCCAACCATTCGGGTAATCCTGACAGTACACTGTTAACATGGTCCTCAGTGTCTGATGCTAACTATCCAAGGCTCCCTGGGATTCAGGATGGGATGCCTTTGATTTGAAGTGCTGCATGCCTAAGCCATCCATGACGTCCTTAAACAGCTGAGCGGTAAAATGAGACCCTTGGTCTGACTGAATCTCTCTGGGCAGCCCACAGCGAGTAAAAGAAAGCTACCAACTCCTCCACCTCCCTTTTTGCCTTAACACACCAATAATGGAATTGCCTCTGGAAATCTGGTAGACACATTCAATATAGTCAGCAAATATTGGTTTCCACTTTTACATTAGAAAGGGGAGCTACACAATTAATCATAACTTACGTGCAAGGTTCTTCGAATGCAGGAATTGGCAAGAAAGGTGCTGGTTTTATTACTGCCTGTTACTTACCTAACATTTGGTATGTATGTCACGTAAAACAAACATTAACAGCGTCCTTGTGCATTCCAGGCCGCTAGAAATGCTTCCATACCTTAGCCTGAGTCTTCTGTACACCTAGGTGACCCCCTGCAGTTAGTTTATGAGCTACCCGTAACACTGTACGTTACTGCTAACACAATCTGGTGCACTTCGGCCCATTTCCCTTCTGCAGTAACCTATCGGGGTCTCCATTTTAATTTTATGATTCTATCTTTAAGTTAATAACGTTCGACCATATATTCTGATTCCTTTTCTGTGTGTGTGCATGTGTATATGTGTGTGAATGTGTGTGTATATATCTGTTGTAAGTCCATGAGCCTTTCTGGACTAAACCCCTCTGCCTGATCCTCTGCCTGTTCAGGTTTATCCTGCACCGTTACATCAAACAGGGGGTCAGTTCACTGAGCATCAATTCATTTGTCTTTTTCGTTCGTTTTTCCTTCCTGCTGTAACTTATGACAGTGGGATCTTGTTACTACACACTCTGGAAAAAATCCTGGGTAATTTTCTTTTAACTCACCAATTCCCGAGTCTTCCTTTGGCTTCTCCACCACAAGGGGTGCCTATCCCACCTTGCGTCCTGCTAAATCGTTCCCAAGAACAAACTGTATTCCGAGAACTGACACTCTGTTACTCACTGTCACTGTTACTTCCCTAATCTTGATTTGGCATTCCATCCTGATGCTACACAAGGGAATGCTTAATTTCTGTCCCCATTCCACAAATTAACAAGCTCTTGATCAACATGCCAGAAAGTGTGAAAAAATCTTTCATCTCTTCCTAGTAGAGGGTGAGAGAAAGTGAGGGCTGCAGATGCTGGAGATGAGCGTTGAAAAGTGTGGGGCTGGAAATCCACAGCACTTCGGCAGCATCCTAGGGGCAGGAGCATTGACGTTTCAGGCATAAATCCTTCATCAGGAAAGGGGGAGGAAAGGGAGGGGGAAGGAGGTTGAGAAATAAATGGGAGAATGGGGGTGGAGCTGGTGGAAGGGAGATTGGAAGGCGATAGGTAGATGCAAGTGGGGTGTGATGGTGATATGTCAAACAGGAGGGTGATAGGACTCCTATCGGTGGTAGGACAGCTGGAACCCTCAAACTGTATAGCATCAATGTTGACTTCACCAAATTCCAAATCTCCCCTCCACCATCCTCTTCCAGATTCAACCGTTCAACCTAGCACTGCTCTTTTGGACTGCCCTAACTAGCCATCTTCCTTTCCCCCTATCGACTCCACCTTACCCTCCGACATATAACTATCACTCCCAACTACATCTTCTTATTGCCTTCCCAGTGACCCTCCCACCAGCTCAGCTACTACCCTCGTATTTATCCTTCAGCCCCATTGTCCCCCCACCATGTTCCTGACGATGGGTTACTGCCTAATATTCGATTGTCCTGCTGTTTGGACGCTGCCTGATCTGTTGTGCTTTTCTGGCGCCTCACTTCTCAACTATTAGAGACTGAGCAGATCCCGTATCTCACAAAATTATAACTTCTTGTCCTTCTCCGCCTGTTCTTTCTGAGTAAACTTTATCCACAGAGGTGAATTCTTTAGAGAGATCAGGTACTGACTCCATACCCAGTCCTTGCCTATGCTGTGCAATTTCCTGCAGCTCCTCGGCTCCACTTGGGGTCTCCTTTACCAGTGTCACAAATGCCACTGGGCTTAGCCTCTTCTACCACATCTTTCCCCAAAGTGTCTTCCTTTAACGCCCAGCACGGTGTGTCCCAGTTTACTGCAGTGAAAACAACTTTTTCCCTGTGCCCTTCTTAAACCACCAGCACTGTAATTTTATGTGTTACACTCCCTTATCGTGAGAGCACCTGAGGCCTTTCACCACCTTTCAACACCCTTGGGCTTCTTTCTTCACCTGTGGTAAACTATTGTGAGCTACTGTTCACTTTGTAATGTGTGATCGTCCCTTCTCCCAATTTCTATCCCTCACAGGATGAAATTCCTGCCAGAAGTTAAATTTCATCTCATGCCCCAGTGCATATTTACCTGCCATTTCTGCCGCGCTTCTCACTTCTTGAACTTTCTATTCAGTCACATGAATTCTTACTATCTCTGGAAGTAAGTCTTTTAACTTCTCCAGCAGATTAATCTCCGTTCAAGCCTCACAGGTCTTATCCATTTTTAAGGCCAGCACCCACCTGTCAAAATGACTGTGGTTAATTCTTTCAAACTCAATATAAGTCTGACCTGGTTCCGTCTCTATTTTTCTGAACTTCTGTCTATATGCTTCTAGTACCAATTCATAACCAATCAAAATAACCAATTTAACATCTTGATAATCTCTTGACCCCTCATCTGACAGCGCTGCACATACCTCACCAGCTGTGCCCACCAGCTTAGTCAGAACGAGCATTACCCACAAGTTCACTGGACACGTCATCTGACTAGCCATTCTTTCAAATGAAATGAAAAAGGTTTTGACAATTTTCTCAACGAAATATGGCAAGTTACTAACCTAGTTGTATACATCCCTACGTTCTCCCTTCATCTCTATCCTGTTAATTTAAATTTCTTGTCTAATTCCCAACTTCTGAATTTCAAATCCCCTCTCTCTTTCTTTTTCCTCTCTTTCTCTTTCGTCTCTCTCTGTTTCAGTCCCTTTATTTATCTTCTAACTCCAGTTGCCACATTTGCAATTTAAGTTTTTATAACTCTACTGCAGTTGCCTGTTTCTCTGATATATCAAAGTGCTTAACCAACTCCATTACAATTTCAGCTTCCCTTTTCTCCCTGGTTGAACCCAATTCCAACCTATTTGCTAATTCTAACAAATGTCCTCCTTCTGTCTTTCTAAACTTCCTTGGAAAATTTGGGAACCTCTTTAGTAATGTGAACAGCCATTTCCCTCACTTTTCATTTAACCAACCACAAGTAACAAAATTAAACGAATTTTCCCACTGGTTTTATTTGAAGATCACAGTCACTAATTGCAATGAGTTGGAATTTGCTGCGACCTGTTGTATCTCAAATCTGTTCAGATCGGTCCAAGTGCCACACGGCAAGGCCCCAAACTGTTATGACATCAATGTCGAACCCCTCTGTTAATTAAAATCACACACCTAGAAAAGCTCACCTCACATCATAATCTGTCAAAACGTGAGCGACAGAGAACTCCTAAATTCCACTAATAAACAACAAATAACAATTTATATCTGTGCAAGTTAGCTCGCTGAGCTTGAAGGTCTGTTTTCAGAAGTTTCGTCACCATGAGTAGATGACATCATCAGTGAGAGTATCTGCTGAAGCTCTGGTGGTATGTCCCGCCTCTCTATTTATAGGTCTTGGTTTCTTAAAGTGGGTGATGTCATTTCCGGTTATTTTAACAAGAGAATGTAGACAGGATCTAAATTGATGCGTTTATTGATGGACTTCTGGTTATAATACGATTCCTCTAAGAAGGTCCTTGCGTGTCTTAGTATGTGTGTGTGCTTTGTCCCAGTCAAAGTGGTGCCTTTCTTTGTCTGTATGTATGGAACATAGTGATAGTGGATCATGTCTTTTGGTGGCTAGTTGGTGTTCTGTTGTTTATTTACAATGTGTTGTGCACATATGAAAAATGCGACTTATCTGCACACACACATTGATTAAACAGTGTATATAAAATCATTTTTCCACCATTGAAACTGTCCTGTTATTGTGTTACGAGGATAGATTAGATTAGATTAGATTACTTAGTGTGGAAACAGGCCCTTCGGCCCAACAAGTCCACACCGCCCCGCCGAAGCGCAACCCACCCATACCCCTAACATCTACCCCTTACCTACACTACGGGCAATTTAGGATGGTCAATTCACCTGACCTGCACATCTTTGGACTGTGGGAGGAAACCGGAGCACCCGGAGGAAACCCACGCAGACACGGGGAGAACGTGCAAACTCCACACATTCAGTTGCCTGAGGCGGGGCGGTGTGGACTTGTTGGGCCGAAGGGCCTGTTTCCACACTAAGTAATCTAATCTAATCTAATCTATCCTCGTAACACAACAACAGGACAGTTTCAATGGTGGAACAATGATTTTATATACACTGTTTAATCAATGTGTGTGTGCAGATAAGTCGCATTTTTCATATGTGCGCAACACATTGTAAATAAACAACAGAGACACAGTTAACGAAAAATGATGCATATGATGTATAAAATTGATAAAACATTAAAACATGATTTGATCCTCTCAACGAACCCTCCTTTTCTGGGATTCCCAACTCTAATCTCTCATTCTTACCAGGATGTGTGCTCCAAATTCTTGATTCTGGTGTCCCAACTTATTTCAGTTAATCCCCTTTCTACCGGGACTTCAATATGTTGGCCTGGTGGGTTCTTTCCAAAGCTAGTGTCTGTCATATTATTGGAGATAAATATTCTGGCATCAGACTCAGCATTTGAACATATTACTCTGTTGTACATGCACTGTACCAAGGACCACAGCACACAGTCATTGCCAAAACATTGGGGGATGTTCATCTACTTCTTTCGATAATGTAGCTTTCTCATTTTCCAGATCTCCAGATCTCTATCCACTCTCTCCTTCTCCCTTTGTAACTAGTTAAGAAATCCACCAATTATTCTTCGTGTCCCGTCTCCCAAAACTCCTCCTTTCGCTTTATATGTAATGCTCTTTCAAGATGTAATGTGGTTATAATTGAGCAATGTAACTACAAAGACATGCGGGCGTAGCTGGCCAGAGTTAATTGGAAGGGGAGCTGAGCAGGAAACACCATGGAGCAGCAATGGGAGGAGGTTCTGGGGAGAAATTCGGAAGATAATACCAGAAATGCAACCCAAAGAACTTGAAACATACTCATGGGAGAACAAGGCAGCCATGAGTGATAAGGCATCAAACCAAAAGAGAAAATATACAATGTGCTGAAGATGATTGGGACTCCAGAGAATTCATTGGCTCTGAAACTACATAAGGCTGGCATTACTGACACTACAGAGCTCTTAATCATGGTCAGGTAAAGAAACAGGGGAAACACATTCACTTTAAACACAGCAGATTGGTATTTCTCAATGAAAAATATTTAGGTGAATTAAATATTTGAATTAAGATCAGTTAAATGCTTTTGCGGAATGTGTCAGATTGGAAGCAAGACCCGGGGAGAGAGACCCTCAGCAGGATGAGAGTTTGAAAATGGAAGTATTTCCACATCAGAAACCAGGTTAGGTCACTGAGTGCAGGGCTGATGGGTGAATGGGTCTTAGTGAGAATTGGGGAACAGACAGCAAAATTGCATTGCAGATATTGCAGCTCGAAACTGTGTATTCACGTAGTGCTATAGATCACAGAAGCAGGAGAAGCAGATCTGCATTCAAACACAACCTGTAACTTTTTGCCAGGGTAACACCTCAGTCTGTCATTGGCATCAACACCATCTATGGCTCAGTGACGAGGGTGGGTGAAGATGTCAGGGTCAGAATCACGTGAACTTTACCTGATGCTAACTCATTAAAGCTACCAGACTTGACCAACAGATCTGTTCGAAGCAGACTACTCCGAGGTCTGAAAGTATGAAACCGGACAGAAAACCCAGCCTCAGCATCAATGTCGGAAAAGGGAATGGGAACACAGTCCTGTCGACCCTGCAGAAACCTCCTTCCTAACATCTGAGAGCTTGTGACAGCATTTACAGAGCTTTCCCACAGACTTCACAGAAACATTGGGAATGGAAAACACATTGAGCCTCCCCATTCTAGTTCATGGAAAAACTCTCCTCAATGCACTTACCCCACATGATATACATATCCATTAATGTGAGTAACCTTGGGAAGCTATAAAATAGGCGGTGCAGTAGTACGTTTGGTCCATCGAGTTTGCTAACCAATTCAATATAATGATGGTTGGCCCTTCATTTCCCCACCGTACTCCTGCTCTCCCACTATCCCTTTACTGTCTCTAAATCCTTATTTATAATCAGTGTCTCGGTTTCCAGGTGCGAGAGAATTCCCCAGGTTCCCGAGTCATTGAGAGCAGACATTTATTATCATCTCAATGCAGAGTGACTGCCTGTATCTAATACTGTGGCCCCTTGTTTTACAAGTCCCAGCCAGGGGAATTATCATCCCTGCTTCCAATCTGTCTCACCCTGTCAGAGTTTTATATATCTCACTGAGATCTCCACTCATTTTCCTAAACCCCATGGAATACTTGCCCAGTCTCCCATACTCTGCTCCCATAACAAGCCCGTCATCCTAGAGACCAGTCTGGTCATCCTTCACTGCTCTCCCTCAATGTCAGGTTTGTCCTTTATTAGGTAAGGAGACCAAAACTCCCCACAATAGTGCACAATGTTCAAGATGATATCTCACCAAGGCCCTGTACAGCTGCAGTAAGACACCTTTTCTCCTGGACTCACATCCCCTGAAATGAAGATCCACACACCATTTATCTTCCTCACTGCTTTCTGTTTCGGCAATATTACTTTCAGCGACTGGTGTACAGGGAGATGCAGATCCTTTTCAGTGTTACAGCTCCCCACTTGGTGGGTCTGTGTACACTGGGCAGCGTGCCAATGCCATGCCCAGTATTGACTTCTGGTTACAGAACTCACTGCACTGCAGGGGCCTCAGAGGTTTATGCAGAAGGAAACAACAAACAGGAGCATACGTCCCTTTGTAGATCAACATGTTTCAACCAATGCCTTTCAAATGGTAGGCTGCCAATTTATCGTTTCCACCAAAGAGCACACCGTCTCCTCTATCCACATTTTTCTCCATCTGTCACGTATTTACCCATTCACTCCAATTGTCTTCTCGGTGCTTTTTTATAACCTCCTCACCCATCCACAATCCCACATCCGTTAGTGCTGTCAGCAGGCTGGGATATATTGTATCTGATTCCAGTAACCAAATGTTTAAAGGGCATTGTGAACAGCTGGGCCCCAAGCACCGATCCCTGCGACACCTCAGCAACCGTCCTCTGTTAATTTCTATTTATTTATTTCGTGAATCTGGGTGTCACTGGCTGGGCCAGCATTTATTGCCCGTCCCTAGTTGCCCTCGAGAAGGTGGTGGTGAGCTGCCTTGTTGAACGCTGCAGTCCACCTGCTTGGTTGACCTCAAATGCCATTAGGGAGGGAATCCCAGGATTCTGACCCAGTGACTGTGAAGGAGCGGTGATAAAATTCCAAGTCAGGATGGTGACTGGCTTGGAGGGAACCTGAAGATGATGGTATTCCCATACATCTGTAGCCCTTGTCCTTCTAGATCGACATGGGAGTTGTGAAGATGGTCTCTAAGGATCTTTGGTGGATCATTTTATTGCAGCATGTAGATAGTAAAACACTGCTGCTGCTGCTGAGCGTTGATGGTGGAGCATTGTGGATGAAGGGACAGTCAAACTGGCTGCTTTGTCCTGGATGGTATAAAGCTTCTCGAGTGTTGTTGGAACTCCACTCATCCAGGCAAATTGGGAGTCTTCTATCACACCTCTGACTTATGCATTGTAGATGATGGACAGACGTTTGGAAGTCAGGATGTGAGTTACTCGCCGCAGTATTCCTAGCTTCGGACCTGCCCTTATAGTTACTGTGTTCATGTGGCGAGACCAGTGAGTTTCTGAGCAATGATTACCCACCAGGAATTTGACACTGGGTTATTCAGTGATAGTAACACCATTGAATGCCAAGGTGCAGGTTAGATTGTACTTTACTGGTGATGGTCATGGCCTGGCATTCGTGTGGCCTGAATATTACTTGCCACTTGTCAACCTGGATACTCTCCAGATCTTGTCGTGTTTGAACATAGACTGTTTCAGTATCTGAGGAGCCACAAATGTTGCAGAACATTGTACAATCATTGGCGAACATCCCCACTGCTGACCTTAAAATGGAGGGAAGGTCATTGATGAAGTAGCCCTGAAGAAGTTTTCGGTCACTGCTCGAGGGACTCCTACAGACTTGGAGCTGAGTTGACTGACCTTTATCAACCATGCCCACCTTCCTACGTGTCAGGTATGATTCTAACCAGCGGGCAGTTTGCCCCTGATGCCCATTGATTCCTGTGTTGCTAAGGCCCCTTGATACCACACATAGTCGAATGCAGCCTTGATTTAAAGGGCTATCGCTCTCACCCCACCTCTGGAATTCAGCTCTTTTGTCCATGTTTGAATCACGGTAATGAGATCAGGAGCTGAGTGGCCCTGGTGGAGCCCAAACTGGGCGTCATTGACCAGGGTATAACTGAGCAAGTGCTACTTAAAAACACTGAGACCTTCCACCACTTTACTGATGATCGAGAGGAGACTGATGGGGTGGCAATTGGCCGGATTGGATTTGTTCTGCGTTTTACATACAGGAGCAATGATTACTTGGGGAAATTTTCCACGTAATCAGGAAAAGCCATTGTTGTAACAGTATTGAAATAGTTTGGCTAGGGGAGTGGCAAGTTATGAGCACAAGTTGTCAGTACTATTGCCAGAATGTTGTCGGATTATGGACCCTATGGAGTATCCAGTATCTCCAATCGTTTCTGGATATCGTGTGGACTGAACCAAATTGGTTGATGACTGGTAACTGAATTGCTGAGGACCACTGGAGGGGGCTGAGATGGATCATCCACTCCGCATTTCTGACTGAAGATTGTTGCGAATGAATCAGCCTTATATTATAAACTGAAGGGCTGGGCTCTTCCATCATAGAGGAAGGGGTTATTTGTGGAATCTCTTCCTCCAGTGAATTGTTTCATTGTCCCCAACGTTTCTAGACTAGATGTGGAACAACTGCAGAGCTTAGACCTGTTCCTTTGCTTGTGGGATCACTTAGCTCTGTCTATCACTTACTGCTTATGCTGTTTGGCGCATAAGTAGTCCTGATTGGTGGCTTCACCAGGCTGACACCCCATTATCAGGTATGCCTGGTGCAGTTCCTGCCATCCTGCACACTCCACTGAACCAATATTGATTCTCTAGATTGATGGCAATTGTGAGGGGGATATGCGGGAGGCCATGAGGTTATGCAGGAGTACAACTTGGCTGCTATTGATGACTCACGACACCTTATGGACATCCAGATTTGAGCTGCTAGATCTGTTCGAAGTCTGCCCTGTTTAGCAACGTGATAGTACCACCCAAAATGGTGGAGGTTATTCTCAATGTGAAGGTGTGATTTTGTCTCCACAATGACTATGTGGTGGTCTATCTTACCGATAATATCATGGACAGATACTTCTGTAATTGGCAGATTAGTAAGGCTGTGTTCAAGTTTGTATTTTCCTCATGTTGGTTCTTTCCCCACCTGCTGCAGAACCAGTCGAGCAGTTCTATCCTTTGGGGCCTGGCCAGCTCGCTGTAATGCTGTCGCTGAGATACTCTTGTTGGTGAACATTGAAATCCCCCACCCAGAGTAGATCTTGCGTCCGTGCTACCCTCAGTGCTTCCTCCAAGTGTTGGTCAGCATGGAGGAGTACTGATTCATCAGTTCAGAGAGGCTGGTACATGGTAATCAGCAGGAGGTTTCCTTTCCCATGTGCAAAGAAATGCCATGAGACTTCATGGGATACGGAGTCACTGTTGAGGACTCCAAGAGCAATTCCCTTCAAACTGTATCCCACTGTGCCGCCACTTCTGCTGTGTCCGTCCTGTTGATAAGACAGGAGATATTCGGGGTAGGTAATGGGGTGTCTGCGATATGGTCATACTCACAGAATCATACCTTACAGACAATGTCAGGCTGTTGCTTGACGAGTCTGTTTATTTCTATTCACCGTTTCCTGCCAGCTGTCCCATTCTAGAAACATAGCAATATATTAGACCCCAATCCACTCAGATTTGATTTTGCAAATTGGGCTTGGAGCTTTACCAAAATCTTTCTAAAAATCCACATGTTTTACATCCATTGTTTCTCTTTCATTTGTCTCCCATTCTGTTTCTCAAACATAATTCCCATTTCATAAATCTACGTCAGTGTTGCCTATGACCATTACTTTCAGCCACAATAATTTCTCCTAAACCATTTACTTACTATATTCTATGTTCAATGTACTCTATCATTTTCCTCCACCAGACTCGGTTTTCCTTGTATTGTTTGAAAGTTCTGTGAAGACAGAACTGAAGTAGTGGCTTCATAGTTCTGCCATTTCCCTGTTTCCCATTCTCTATTCTCTGGTTTCAAACTGTAAGGAAACTGTACTTGTTTTCTCATATTTCTCACATTGACATAATTTAACCAGCTATTACAGTTCACTCTTTTAACCCTTGTGAATATACTCTTCAGAAAGCCATCAATTCCTGCCTTAGACTGCTCAATAATTGACCTTACACACCATACACTCACAGGAGCACAGACTCTGTGCCAACAGAAATACAGCACAATCTATATTAGTCCCACTTTCCTACACCAGGCCCATAGCCTGGAATGTTATGACACTTCCACGTGCTCGTCCAAATACTTTTTAATGATTGTGAGGTTACCCGTGATAATCCCCCTTTTCAGGAAGTAATCCCAGAACCCCACATCCTCAAGGTGAAAAAAATATTTAAATCCTCTCTGAACCTCAAACTTTTCACTTTAAAAGTGTGCTCATTTGTTCTTGACCCTCTGACTAAAAGGAACAGCTGCTGTCTTTCCACCCTGTCCATGTCCCTCATAATCTTATCCTTCTGAATCCCTGACCCCTCAGCTTTCTCTGCTCCAAAGAAAACAACCCGAGCTTATCCAGCCTATCTCCATAGCTGATATGCTCCATCCCAGGGAACATCCTGGTGAATCACCTCTGCACCCTCTCCAGTACAATCACATCTTTCCTGGAATGTGGCTCCCAGAGCTACATACAGTACTCCAAAGCCCTGTATTGCTCTTATAATCTACTCCTGATTAGGAAATGCTACACCCAAGGTCCAATTCTTAACTAGTCCATTAACCTGTCCAGTCACATTCAGGGATGTGTGGAGAAGCACACCCTGAGGTTCCCAGTGTGCTGCCATTCATTGAGTCCTCCCCTGTCTGGTTCCTTCTCCCAAAGTGCATCAGCTCATATTTATCAGGGTTACATTCCATCTGCCATTCATTTGCCCATCTGACCAATCATCTGCATCTTCCTGTAACTTAAGGCCTTCCTCCTCACTGCGAACCATCCGGTCAATCTTAATGTCAAACATACAGTTACTTATCACACCTCCCCCACTCTCCACCTAGACCTCTCCACATTCACATCTTTTTTTATGAATAACACAAACAATAAGGGACACAGCACTGATCCCTGTGGTACACCAGTGGACACTGGTCTCCAGTCACACAAACAGCCTTCTCCCACCACCCTCTGCCTGCTGCCATTAAGACATTTCTCCTTGTAACCTGTCAAGGTATCCTTCATATTGTGAGATTTTACATTATTTCTCAGTATCCCGGCTGGAAATTTGTCAGAGACCTTCTTACAAAACTAAACAATCGACCTCCTCAAACTAATTCAATCAAATCCATTAGATGCGACTTTCTTCTGATAAAGTCACGATGATTATCTCTGATCAAACCTTGTGACTCTGATTGGAATTCGATTTTCTCCTTCCGTATTTTATCCTGTAGTTTCCTTAACAGTGATCTAATACTCACTCGTCTATAGTTCCCTTGTCTATCTCTCCCACCTTTACTGTGAAGTGGAATCGTATTCGCAGTCCTCCAGTTCTCTGGCACCTCCCCTATGATCAGATTCTAATTAAAATATTCAATCAGGGTCATTCCTCCCTTGACCCCAACAGCCGCCTGTGATACAACTCTTTCAGACATGGAGATTGGTCCTAATTTGTACAGAACAAAGCCTCAAATCCCTACTCGTATTTTACATCAATCTGTTCAAGAGTTGTCCAGTCCATCTTCTTGAATTCTGTACCTGCATCCTCCTTCTCCCAAGTAAAATAGATGTGAAGGTCTCATGTTACAATCCATCAATACTCTCCCGCTTGACACACAGATTGCCCCTTTGGTTTCTAATGAACACTGACTCTTTGCTGATTATTCTGTTTGACTTGTCCGTGTAGAATATCGTGGGATTCTCCCAGATCTCACCTACTTGTACTTCCTCATGTCCCTCTGTTATTCAGTCCTTTCGATGTTTCTAAGATTCACTACGATCACCTCTCATGTTTCGAAACTTCAGATTACAGGCTGAGTTACCCCGTCAGACAACCTTGCCAACTTAGGGGTTAATGTGGAGAATAGCTTTTGCAGTTCCTCTGTAGTCAGTATATTCTTTCTTAGATTGGGAATCCGAGCGATACACAATATTCGAAGTGTAGTCTCATTAACACTCGATGCAACTGGTGTACGACATCCTCTATCTTCCAATTACATTCACATGAATGTAAACCTAATTTTTCTTTCCCATTTGCATATGTTCTTCCTAATACCTCTCAGTTTAACTTTTCTTATGAGCTCAGTGTGTGAGTTCTTTTAAAAAGCTCATGAATATCCAACTATACATTATCCATTTGTTGTTCATTGCCTATGTCCACAAGAATCATCTTCAAACCATTCCAAAAAAATGTTTGTCACTTCTGGTTTTCCATTCATCGGTGCATTCTCACACTCCCCAGTTATGTTTTTACCTTCTAAATATCTAGTAGCATGTGCTTTGTAATCGAGTCCAAGAGATACCTGACTGCGGATGACAGGTGAACTGGTCTGTAGTTTACCATTCTCCAAATTCATCTCTCCTTAAACTGTTGGATAATATTTATAACCTTTACCTTATCCAGATTGGATAAATGCATTTCGGGAATGTGTCGGAAAATAAAGTGAAAATCCGCGATGCAATCAACATGTCTGTTGCTGCTTCCTCTGAAAATCTTGTTTGAAGTACATCTAGTCTGTCAGATTTATAAATACTCAATTCAGCTTTATTTTCAAAGATGACCTCATCACTGATAAGAATGATCTTAGACTTTACTTACACAAGTCCCATGGTCACTTGGTATTTCTGGGAGAATTTCTGGACATTCTTCCATGGATATAGACACAAAGGAACTGTTTCTTTTCCCTGCGATTTCTCTGTAATCTGAAATAAATTATCCTGTCTGCACACCAACTGTTCCACATTTGACTTTGTTTTTATTTTTTTCATACATTGATAGATGCTTTTTAGCAGTCTTTATGTTTTTCTTCCGTTTGCATGCTTTTTCTCTTTCTGATTTTGGTCATCCTTTGCTAGGCCCTACATTTCTCTGAATCCACTGGCTTACTGCAACACTTGGCATTTTTCTAAGCTGCTTCCTTTCATCGAATAGGTCGATGAAGGTGGGGTTGAAAGTGATAGTCCGAGAGGAGGGTGCACCAGATTGATAGGAAGGAAGGTGGACACATAGGAACATTCAAAAGGGCGGTGCTGACTTGGAAGGTTGGAGTAGGATAAGGTGGGATTAGGGGAAATGGGGAAATCAACTATGATCCCCTGTGGTTGGAGGGTCCCAAGGCAGAAGATGAGGTTTTCTTCCTCCAGGGTTCTGGTGGCTCCGGTTAGGCGATGGAGCAGGCCCAGGACTCTCATGTCCTTGGCAGAGTGGGAAGGGGATTTAAAGTGCTCAGCCACTAGGCGATGGAGTTGTTCAATGTAGTTGTCCTAGAGATGTTCCCTGAAATCATCTACAAGTTGACCTCCTGCCTCGCCAATGAAGAGAAGACCACATTGTCTTTAATGGATGCAGTAGATGAGGCGTTCTGTCTCCCTTCATCACCTTTCACTTTCAACCCCACCTTCATCTACCTATCGTAATCCCAGCTACCTCCCTCCTGCCGCACCCTCTTGTCATTTATCTCTCAGCCCCCTAGGCCCATAAGCTTCATTCCTGATGAAAGGCTTATGCCTGAAACATCGATTTATCTGCTCTTAGTATGCTGCCTGACTGTGCTTTTCCAGCACCACACTCTTCGACTCTGATCTTCAGCATCTGTCATCCCCACTTTCTCCTCACACCTTCATGGTCTGCATGACTCAGATTTCAAATGGTTACTTCAAATACAACAAAAACTATCGTGTACTCAAACAGCATAAAAGAAAACCAATACATTGTGGTCACTGTTCCCAAAATGTCCTTGCCAGCAAAATTTTCAATTAGCTCTTCTGATCACTCAACACCAATTCCTAAATAACCTGATCTCGAGCTCAGTGCTCAACATAATGTTAATGTAAACCATCTCACACGTGGTCATGAAATCCATTTTCCCAGCATTAGCATTCAGTTGGGTTAACACAGTTTAGATATAATGTAAGCAGTATATTATTACTGCAGTACCCACAAATGTGTATATCTCATTTCCTGTTTTATAACATGTCCAGCATTTGTATTGCAGCTTTCACTTTGAGATATAACTCCCATCAATGTTTGCTCCATCTTACTAGATTCTGTGGAATCTGAGCGATGTGGGCTCTGGAGAGATTAATAGTAGAGATCATCTCGCCACATCATTTATGATCTTCTCTAACTTTAATTTCTCCAGATCTCCCGTGATGCTGATGGAGTAGAGAAGGACAATGATCGTTCATAAATGCTCTGTATTCCCCCAGAGAGCTGAGACAGCTCTAACCTGGGTGGGAACCTTACAACAGGCTGGTAAAATGTTGCTGCTGCTGTACAGGGTCTTAGTGAGATCACATCTGGAGTAGTGTGCACAGATTTAATCTCTTCAGTGAAGAAATGATGTTGTTACATTGGAAGCAGCTCAGAGATGGTTCCCTCAACTGATTCCTGCAATGAAGGTGCTAGCTTATAACGAAAGGATGATCAGGTTGATCCAGTAGCCATTGGAGTTTGCAAAAAATAAGGTGACCTTATTTCAACATAGGTGACAGATGTTGTCAACGAGTGAAGCGAATTACACAGATAGTGGAGGAACCATTCCGTTCTCCAGTGTGTTATGCAGGAACAACAGAAGGATAATCAAGCCTTCGACCCTGTTACACCAAAACAGGATGAGGCTATTCAGCCCCTGGAGCCTGATATACATTTACAGAAGGAGGCCAATTAGCCATTCAACCCTGTAGCAGTAGGCCATGCTGCACCAGTATCCTGTTAAACAGCAACAGGATCAGTCCATTCAGCCTCCTCAAGTCTGTAACATAGGAACTGGAAGAGGTCACACAATGACTGGAGATTCTTACACTGGGATAACAGGAGGCCATTCAGACCCACCGAGCCTATTGCAAGGGAATTGGATAAGGATAAAAACTATCTGAGACTTCTTTAATGAGAAAGGAAGAAGTAATTTCGACACGTGTCTGTTCTATGGGAACAAGAGAAGACCAATCAACCCCTCGGAACCATCTCCCGGATACATGAGGAGACCGTTCAATATTTCCATGGAGAAGTATGAGAAGACCCGTCAGCCCATCAAAATGTTAGAGAGCAACAGTAAGATTCCATAATCTCCCAATCCTCTAAAGGATCAACAGGAGGAGGTCATTCTCGCCTTGGAGACGACAACATGGGAACACCAGAAAGACGTCAGCCCATCGAGTTTGTACACCAGCAGGATGGTGAGTCCATTCAGCCACACATGGCCCTTACACAGCAACTGGAGCAGATCTCTTAAAGCTTTGTGCCCATTAAATAGGAATTCAAAGAAAACGTGCAGGTTTTTGAAAGGGATGAACTTATAATAATGGTATACATTAGGGACTAAAGTGTAACAATAAACCATTGCAATTTAAGGCTAATTGTTAGAGTCCATTGTTCAGGACATTTGCAAAATTAAACCACAATCCGTCAGAGTCAACATGGTTTTACAAAGGACAATCAAGTTTGAAGTGTTTGCTTGAGTTATTTGAAGATGTCACAAAAAAGGTGGATCGTGGGAGATGGAACATCTCTGGTCTTCCTGAAGGCATTGGATGTGTCGCTTCTCCAAAGACTAAGTGGTAAGAGCACACAACATGGGTTTAGGAGTAATTTATTCGCTTGGATGGAGGATTGGTTAACCAACAAAATGCAGTCAGATGGAATAAATGTGTCATTTTATTTTGGCAAATGCAATTTGTGGGGTGCCATTGATTTCAGTACTCATGCCTCAACCATTTGCGATCGATGGTATTACTGTACTCGGTTGATGGGATAGAAAATACAATGCCACATTTTCAGATGACTCTCACATCGGTGGGAAATTACTTTGGAATGACGATGCAAGAGATTTTAAAACTATATGGATAGGTTGCGTGAATGGGCCAAAAGTTAGCAAGGAAAATTAATGGGAATAAATATGGAGCTATTCATGTTTGCCAGGATAATAGAAAGACAAATTATTATCTAAATGGAGAGAAAGTTCAAATTGCTTAAGTGCAGAGGGATCTGGGTGTCTGCTTACATATCACAGAAAACCTGCCTGCAGTTACTACAAGTAATGAGAAATGCAAGCATAATTTCAGTGTTTATTTATAAAAGGATAGAGTAGAAAGGTAGGGAGTGTTGGTGTAGCTACGCAAGGCATTAGTGAGGCTGTAACTGAAGTATAGTTTGGGGGTCCGGCAGAATGAGGTGCTTCCATTGGAGGCAATTCAGAAGAGCTTCATTAGATTGATTCCATATTCGAAGTGTTTGTTTTATGAAGAGTAATTGAGCAGTTTAAGCATATACTCTCGAGTTTAAAGGAATGAAAGGAGATCTCATTGAGGTCTGTAACATTCTATAAGTAATTGAATGTGTAGATATGGAGTGGATTTTTTTTTCATGTGGCGCAATCTACAATAAGAGACTAGAGTTTTAGGATGGAGAGATGGCAGGAAAGTAGAACAGAGGCCGTGTTGACATCAGTGTCATCGAGGGGTTGGATTCCTCACAGATGCTCCTTGTTCTTTTTCAACCCTTCGACAGTGTTTCACTGGAATGGGGGAGGACTGGGTATCATACAGGAGCAGGCACTCAGGATAAATCCGTCTCAATCAGTTAGACAGAACGTAACCAGTAGCGTCACACATTGACGAGCGCTGCGTTCTCAACTATTTACAGTCTATATGAATGATCAGGAGGATGGAACAGATACACAGATGCTGAGTTTGGTGATGTCGCTGTGATAAGCAAGAGAATAAATTATCAAGAGAGGGTGGAGAGTCTGCAAATAGATTCAGAGAGATAAAGGCAATAGATAATATTTTGGCAGGTGGAATTTAACATGATATAACCTGTCATTTCATTTACAGGAATAATGGAAGGCAGTATGTTACTGAAATGGAGAGGGATTACAGGGATTAAAGATACTGTGTACTGGGGGGTTCACTCAGACCCGGTCAGACATGGGAGGTTTTGCTCCATCCCTGATCGTCTCTTCCCAGACACCCCAAGTGACCCCATTGCTCTCCGTACACATGAAATACTTTGATGTGGTTGATTGGTGGTGGGGATGGTGTTTTGAAACGTGCATCGAGGGGACGGCCTTTATCCAAAATATATTCATTCCTTTCTACGTGGAGACCCGATGACGATGGGACTGGCTGACTGCTTCTGAATGAAGAGGCCGTGACTGCTGCCAGGACAGTGGGTATTCACCGACATGATGTACTGTGATGGGCACGCTGTGACATTAATGGAGTGAGAGAGAGCTCCTTCAGTTCCTCTACATCTCCGCATTGACATGGATACTTTGCAGATGCCATAGACACCATCGGGAATCCCACTATCCAGTATAGATACAACCGGCAGCTCCCTGCTGAGGGAGAAACAATCTATTTACCTCATACACCATAAATATCCTCCATCACCGAATGGTAACATTAATGTTGAGATACTGGGAGATGATGGATATGTCACCTAGTCCTGCCTGGAAAGTTCTGGATCATTGAAGCTGAATGAAACAGTGACCCTCACAGCCCCTGGCAGCACCATCCTCCCCCTGGTGTGAGGCTGCAGGGCGTGTTGAAGGAGGTGACACCGCTCTGTGACCAGCTCCTTGTTCAGTCAGGGTCCCCTCATACTTTGATCCTGGGTTAAGTGGAGTTTGGGAAATTGTTCCTGGAAAACCCGGGGTGGATACAGCAGATCCCTTTCCCCACACACACTCACTGTGTGATTTCAGAGCTTCCCCTCTCTGCAGCCTCTGCTCCATTTGTTGTTCATGTTACAGACCCAGATGCTGTAGCTGCAGTCCCCGTGCTCCATCCAGAGTTGGGTCACCAAATCCTCAGATCTCCCTGAATGTCTGAGGCAACTGACAGCACAACCTCCAGCAAAACATCCCCTGCCCCTCCACTAAATTTTCAATTGCAGAAGCCAGTCAGAAGCCACTCGCTACAAGTGTTTTCGACCAGACCAGATTCCCTCAAAATATTTCCAGAAGGCCGTTTAGACCCAAACCTTTACTTATTTTAAATATAGATGTGAAGTGTGTGTTTCAGTTATGTTGTGACTAGTCAAACCACTCAACTTTGAGCAAAATATAATCTATTCAAATGCTTTAGTTAAAATACAATCAAAGAAAAGAACGTTTTGGGATAGCTTATATGTTGGAACACTTACACAAACAATAGATACCGTACCTGTTTGGTTTACACCGCTTGGCACAAAGATATATTCAAATTAAGATCCTTACAGCAGTTTTCCAATCCAGAGGGAAACAAGATGAACAGAGATCTCAGAGAGAAAGGCAGCTGGGGATCACCTATTGAAACATCCAACACTTCTGGGATCCCCAACAGCGTCTGAATGCTGCAGCTAAAAGTAAAATGAGGAAATCTGGTCTGGGAGAGCTGGCCACTGCCCTTCCATTGTTACCACCGTTTTAATGAAACCTAAAATCTCAGTTATTTATTTAAACTGTTTTCAGACAGCAGTTCTGCACCTCTGCCTTTAACACCTCTCTTCAAAAGAAAACCCCAAGAGAAAATAACCTTTTTAACAGTGATAGTGTCCTCACAACTCCATCTTTAATAAAATAATCCATCAATACACAATGGTGGATTCATTTTAGACATCCTACTCTTCCTCTATTAGTAGACTGAAATGCATTTATATTACATTGACTCTGAGCATACAAATATTCACATCTATTTCGATTTCAGTCATTTTACTCCTGCCACAGAATGCCTTTGTCTTTCTTCATCCAAGTCTCCACACTTAGGTTTTATCACCCTGTCGCCTGTATAGTTTCAAACTGAATGGTAGCAATAATAAGCTCAATCGAAACAGACTGGTATTTTTCTCCCTAAACTTAACCAAAAACTTTAAGGGGTTATGATCAGTGATAAAGATTTGTCTCAGGTATGTTATTGGCAATGTAAATCTGAAATGTTGCAACGCCAACACCAAGGCCTCCTTCCCCATTGTGGAATAAATCTGTTGATGTTTCCACTGGACACTCCAATCACACGTTACATAATGTAGCGCTTCTAATCTCTCCACTACTCCCTCTGAATGACATAGCTCCTCATGTCTCAGCATAAAAGAATTACATGCTTCTGTACCTCTTAATGCTCTAACCTCTTTACCTGCTACTCCTGGCCTATGCCTGTAAACCTTAACAAGACCTCGCACATTCTTCTCCATCTCTCACAGAAACCAAACTTTGATTTCTGAACTCAATCATCATCATCAGCCATTTCAGCTTCTAATCTTGCCGTTTTAACTCTGCTCTTCCACACGAGTTTTCACGGCTGCAGGAAGTGAATTGTTGAACTTCTCCAAAATAAGAATCTTTCTAAGAGTGTCATAGGTTTGCTCTGTTTTTAATACCCTTACCACCTTTCAAAATTACTTTGTTTGATCCTTTCAAACTCAATGTGCGTTTAACCAGGGACCCTCTTTTAGATTCCTGTAACGCTGTCTGTCAGTGTCTGGCCCAAGCTCATATACACTTCAGATGGCTTTCTACACACCTCATACTCCCCAGATACCTCCTCCGATAGGGATGCAAATACCTATCAGCTTTGGATCAAATAAACTCACATGGTCACTGGTGTCTGCATTTGTTTAGCCACTTTCTCAAATGAAATTCAAAAGGCTTCCCCATCTTCTCATCAAATTTAGAGAATGCCTGGATGCATTTAAACGGAACCTCGTTAGGCCATTGGTTACAATAGGGTTGCTCAACCGCACTATCCTCCTCATCCCACCGACATTCTACCTTCATCTCCGCCTTCTATATCAACTTTCGTCTCTAATTGCTAACTTTTTAAGTTGAAACTCTCTGCTTTTCTTCTACCCTTTTCTCTCTTTCTTCTTCGTTTCCCTTTCTTTTATTTCTACTTTTCATCATAATTCAAACTCTTTCAATTCCTTCTCAGGTTCAAAGACCATCATTTGAAATTGAATTCCAGCCATTTCCAAAGAGTCTGATGGCGGTTCTACTAAACGTAATTGCCGATCTATAGCTGTAATTATCTCTCATTTTCTCACAGACAATCGCAACCCTAACTCCAGGTTGTTTGTCAATTCCGAAAACTTTACCATCATTACCTTTTGTAAAACCGCCAACTTCACTTTTCCACACCCAGAGAACTCTTAAGGACTGAATCTTTTTACACAAAATACTGTTTAAACCAACCAAATTCAACATCCAGAAAAAAGACACTATCAACTACCATACACGACCTTTGAACCCAATAGCCTCCTGGTGCATACTCTCCAGTGTCTGCTTGAGCTTATTCTGGATGATTTGGTTTCCTCCCACATCCAAAAATGTGCATATCAGGTGTATTGGCCATGATAAATTGTTCATAGTTTTCAGGGATGTGTAGGTTAGTTGCCTTGGTCGGGATAAATGTGTAATAATAGGGGAGAGGAATGGGTCTGGGTAGGTTACTCCTCGGAGGGTCGGTGTGGACTTGTTGGGTCGAATGGCCTGCTTGCACACAGTAGGGATTGGAATTCTAAACCCAATTTGGTATTATCGATTTAGAACCGGACAAGAGTCCCCAGTTTGCTATAGACCAACCAGACTGCCTCAAACTACTTTAAGAAGGTAGGTTGGATGCCAACCTTTCCTTATTTTAAAGGTAGATGTGAGTTGGATGTTCCAGATGTCAAACTATTCAAACCACTCACCATTAAGCAAAACACAATATATTTAAACACTCTAATGAAAATCTAATTAGAAATGAAGATGAATTTAGAATAATTTTTCTATTGGCAATCTTAACCGAATAATGGATACAGTACCTTCTACTAATGAACTGTTCCAATATATCAATATCCCATAAACACACCCCTTGGCAAAAAGGAACTTTCAGACATGCATTCTTGCATACAGTTCTCCAATCCACGAGGAAACACCATCAAGTGAGGTTCCAGAGAGAATAGCAGCTGTGGATAATTTACTGAAACTTACAACCCTTCTCGCACCCCAAGCACTTGGTGATTGTTGTAGCTACAATATAAAAAAACCTAGAAATCCTGGTCTGTGCCAGCTGGCCATTCTATCTGCTATTTATTTAAAAAACCCTAAAAGCCCCATAAGTTATTTACTTGAGCCGTTTTCAGTAGGCAGTTTTGCCTTTAAGGTCTCTTACTAAAAAAAGGGAGAAAATAACCTCTTATTTAAAAAGTGACAGCAATGTCAGGCAATTTATATGCGTGGTCCTTTACTCAGTGGGCTTCCTTTTGTTACTAATCGCATGGTCACCTGAGAGCGACAGCCACAGGTACAGACCAAGTTACAAGGATGTTTCTCATAACTTCTGAAACACACTTGTCCATGGACCATCACATGGGACATACCAGGAAGTGAACAACAGCCTGACACACCCCATTTCATTATTTCTGAGCTACACAATGCCAGCACTCGATATATTAGGGAGGCCAAAACCCAAGACCAGGGAAAGAAAGAAAGGGACAAGAGATTCACATTAAAGACAGAAACAGACAGTTAATTAACTGAAAAGATGTTGTGGAAATATGTGGAAAACGTCAGGGCAGTGGGACTAACTGGCGAAGTGAGATCTTCGAGAGTAAAATTACAAGAATGAGAACATTGAATAAAGGCATTGTCAGATCAGCTGAAATGGTTTGTTACATCAAGTTCTCAATCTGCTTCACAGAACACCACAAAGAACATAAACTGGGACAAGATGACAGGCCAGCATGGAGAGCTGTGCAGACCATGCTAGTGTGTTGCTCAGTAAACTGCACTATCTGCACAGCATGAGAGTATGGCAAACTTTACTATCATACGCTAACTATACTTGCAACAGATTTACTGCTTACACTGGGAAGGTTTGCTCTCTCTGCGCGCGCGTGTGTGTGTTCATCAGAGACTGAGGGAGAGTGCGTGTGTGTGTGTGGGGTTGAATGCAAAACTCATTGTTTGAGAAGGAACACACATGGAGGAAATTATTTTAAATACGAACAACAAGCTTTTTGTTAATCAGTAGAGAGAGCGAGAGAAGTTTCATGGACAGATGAGCTAAAGTGTTTGAGAATGTTAAAATAAAGGCATTGCCAGACACAACAGCAATATACATCGGCGTGCACATGAATGACAGATGGATGGGAGTGTGGTGTGAGTTCAAATCAGATTTGTTTCGGCAGGTTTGAAGCCGGGAGCGTCAGCAGCAGATTATTGGCTTCATTAAGACTGTATTTCATAGCTCAAGTTTCAAACAGCAGATGGAATAAACCAGTGAGATATATTCTGGAGTAGTGAGTATTTCAAGTTAGAAATGTCAGGGAATGGTGTCAAGAATCAGCTCATAGTCAAAGGGATCTCCCACAGTTGTGACCTGACTGCTTCAGCTGCAGATATTGGCCAGGAATGGGTTGGAAACAGTGGAAGGAAGTGGAGTTTGTAACCAGAGCAGTAGACAGTGACCTCCATGCTCTTAACAGTAAAGGAAATGAGACAATGCATTTGGTTCTCCCCTGAAACTGAATAGATCAACATACAGAACCATGAGTAACACAACCAGAACAGAGAGCGAGACAGTAATTGAACACCTTCATTAATGTAGTTCGTAGTGGTCTGTAGAGTGAATATCTGGATGGAGAGATTCAACAGGAACAATAATAGTGTCAGGAAGTGTAGATAATATGAAATAACAATAATACAGTCATAACTGGTTTATAGAAAACAAAATCTGGATAGTGACACTCACCAGGAACACCAACGATAGCCAGGAAGGGATAATAAAAGTATTGAATAATGAGAAGAGCGAAATAGATCCGCAATGATAATGACATCCAATCAAATTCAGAAAGATACCAAACATAATCGGATAAGCTCCTGTATATTGTTGGAATATTCCTGTCTAATATTCTCAGATTCTGATCCATTGTTGGAATATTTCAGTCTAATGTTCTCTGATTCTGATCCATTGTTGGAATATTTCAGTCTAATGTTCTCTGATTCTGATCCATTGTTGGCACATTCCAGTCTAATGTTCTCTGATTCTGATCTCTCCTCACCCTCTCTCTGGATCTGCTAATCCCTGTCAGTGCTGTCAGTGATGCTCCCGCTCATGTTATGGGTTGACACATTGAACGGAGCCCATTTATCATTAAAAGATGGAAAGCTTCCACTGAGATAATTAGAATCCATGGAGATTGGCATTAATCACAGTCACTGAACAAACAGGCCCAGTTAACCAATTCAAGACATCACTTTTCATTTACTGGTTTTGGATGGAATGGATAAGGTTGCTGAGGGATGGACCATAAATCTTTCAATATTTTTAATCTTTTTTCCCCTTGTATATGAGAGTATTAACAGAACACTGCAGCGGTCTATATATGTTCCACTCTGTCTATGAAAATAGGCAGTTATAAAATGACAGATCTGCTGCGTAAAAACAAACGTCTGGTGGGCAAGTTTCTAGATACCTGAAACAAAGTACGGTACTTATTGACCAGTGTGAGGCTACTCCTGGTTTTAATACCCTGTTTTCAAATCCTTTCATAACCTTGAAACAGAGCATTGCGACTGCTGCTCAGTAACAGGCCAAAGCAATTCTGTCCCTATGGGCCCCTTACAGAGGGATAGGAGAATGCCATTCAGCCCATATTAACCTGTTGCTGCTTGAAAAGGTGGAAAGTTGGAATATTGGCACATTTTGCCAACAGAATCATTCAAAACAAAGAGATTTGTCGCTGCAGCTGTATGAGGTGTCACTGAGAGGGCACCTGGAGTACATTGTGTTATTTGTGTTTCTGTAACTGAAAAGGAATGGGTCTCCATTAGATACAGTTTACCGGCTGCTCGTAATCCACAGGTTGCTGTGTCTCGGATCTGTTACACAGGGACAGGAGGAGGCCATGCAGCCTCTCGAGTGTGTTTAGAAGAACTGGAGGAGGCCATTAAGCCTCTTGGGTCTATTACAGAGGGACAGCATTCCAGTGTAATACAGAGGGACAGGATGAGCCTATTCAGTCTCTCGAGCCCGTTATAGAGGCACAGGAAGTGTTTATTTAACTTTCAAGTTTGTTATGCATAAATATTAGTTTTAAATTAATTATGGAATCGGAATTACCTGATGTCAACATTAAAGTTCTAACTTTGAACAAGGCCAATTTTGAAAGTGTTAGGTGAGCCCTGTGAAAGGCTGATTGGAATACCCTATTCACAGGTAAAGGGATGGTTGGAAAATGCAAGACCATCAAAACTTGGTTTCAGAGAGTCCAGAGCCAACGTGTTCCTATTAGAGAGAGGGGCAAGGCTGGTGGGTGCAGGGAGTGCTGGATGGCTAGATATATTGATGTTATGGTCAAGGTAAGGAAGGAGGCATATGTCAGGTAAACAGAGCTGAGATCAAGTGAATCCCAAGAGGTGTATAAGGGCAGCAAGTGTATCATCAATCGGGAAATCGGGCCAGAAAAATGTGGACAAGAGATTGCTTTAGAAATTGGGTTAATGAGGCATTGAACAAATTCTACAAATCCTTCAATGGCAAAAGATTAACTGGGGAGACAATAGGGCCCCTTAAAGATCAGTAAGGCTACCTATTTATGGAACCACAACAAATTTGAGGGATACTAAACAAGTATTTCTCCTCAGTATTTAATGTGGAGGAGGTTACAAGAGCGAGAGAATGAAGAAATATGCAATGATACCTTGAAAAGTGTCTATATTACAAGGAGGTGTTGGACATTTTAAAACACATAAAGGTGAACTAATCCCTGGGACCTGATCAGTTGTATCCCAGATGTTTGCGGGAAGCTAGGAAATAGATTGCTTATGCATTTTGCTGATATATTTGTAACATTGATTTTCACAGGTGAGGTGTCAAAAGACTGGAGGCCTGCTAACATAGTGCAATTATTTAAGAAAGTAAAGAAAAAACAGGTAACTCTAGATTGGTGAACATGACGTCAATGGTGACTAAATTGTTGGAGGGGATTTCGAGGAAAAAGATCGATATGTATTTGGAAAGACAAGGACTGAAGAGGGCTTTGTACATTGGAGATCACGTCTCACTGACTCGGTGTAATCTTTTGAGGAAGTGTTGAAGATGATTGATGAAGACAGGACAGTGGATGGTGTCTTTATGGAATTCAGTAAGATTACCAAAATGGTCTACATGGTAGACTGGTTAGCAAGGTTAGACTTCCTCGGATCCAGGGAGAACTCGCCATTTAGGTCCAAACTTTTTTAGAATATTGGAGACAGGGCGTGACAGTGACATTTGTTCATTAAACGTGGAGACCTGTGACCAGTGGCGTGCCGCAAAGATCAATAGGGGGTCCACTGCCTTTTGTCACTTATACAAATCATTTACATTTGAGTATATATGAATTATGGTCAGTAAGGTTGTAGATAATACCAAATTTGGTGGTGTCGTCGACAGTGATGAATGATCTCTCAGACCACAATGGGACTTTGTTTAGGTGAACCGAGGAGTGGCAGATAGAGTTTATTTTAGTTAAATGTGAGGTGTAGCATTTTGGCAAGACATATCAAGGCAAAACATATAGGTAGGGTCCTGTCGAAAGCTGCCAATCAAGGAGAATTCCATAGAAGTTATCGAATCCCTACAGTGAGTAAACAGGCTTTTCGGCCCATCGAGGCCACACTGACCCTCTAAACAGTATCCCACGAGACAAACCCCTACCCAATCCGTCAGAGCCTGCATTTTCCATGGCTAATCCACCTCGCCTGCACATCCCTGGGTACTTTACTCAATTTAGCATGGCCGATCTACCCTTATCTATATATCTTTATACTGTCAGAGGAAAACATAACATCCGGAGGAAACTCATGCAGACACGGGGAGAATGTGCAAACTCCACACAGGCTGTCATTCAAGGATGGAGTTAAACCCAGATCGCTGCGCTCTGAAGCAGCAATGCTAGTCACTGAGCTACTATGTCACCTTGTGGTGCAGGTTCTCTGTTCCTTGAAAGTGCCGTCACAGGTAGACAGCGTAGTGAAAAAGGCACTTGGTGATCTTCCCTTTATTGGTCCGTGCTTTGAGTCTAAACATTTTCACGAGGCGTTGCATCTGTACAGGACATTGGTTTGATCACTTTTGTAATATTGCCTTTAATTCCAGTTTCCCTGCTGTCGGAAAGATGTTGTCAAACTTGAAAGGGTACAGAAGAGATTTAAAACAATGTTGCAGGTGTTGGAGGGTTAGAGCTACAGGGAGAGTTTGGATAGGCTGGGGCTATTTTCAAGTGTTGAGGCTGAGGGGTGATCTTAAAGGGGTTTATAAAATCATGAGGGGAATAGATAAGGTAAACAGTCAACGTCTTTTCCCAGGATAGGCGAGTCCAAAATTAGAAGACAAAGGTTTAAGGTGAGAGGGGAAAGATTTAAATAGGGACATGAGGGACAATATTTTCACACAGAGACTGCTGTGAGTATGGATTGAACAGACAAAAGAGGTGGTGGAGGCAGGTACAGTTACACCATTTAAAAGGTATTTGGATGGACACATGCATGAGAGATGTTTAGACGGAAATGGGCCAAATGCTGGCAAGGGGAACGAGATTTATTTAGGATATTTGGTTTGGCATAGACGACCGGACTGAAGGATCGTTTTCTGTACTGTACATCTCTGAGACTCTATTGCCATTTGAGTGTATAACACAGGAACAGGAGGAGGCCATCCATTTTCACAGACTTGGCATCAGGAAGCAGTCATTGAACTGCTCGAGGCTGGGACACAGGAACAGGAGGGAGTCACTCAACTGCTCGAGACTGGGACATGGGAACAGGAGGGAGTCACTCAACTGCTCGAGACTGGGACACAGGAACAGGAGGGTGTCATTCAACTGCTCGAGGCTGGGACATAGGAACAGGAGGGAGTCACTCAACTGCTCGAGACTGGGACACAGGAACAGGAGGGAGTCACTCAACTGCTCGAGACTGGGACACAGGAACAGGAGGGTGTCATTCAACTGCTCGAGGCTGGGACATAGGAACAGGAGGGAGTCACTCAACTGCTTGAGACTGGGACACAGGAACAGGAGGGAGTCACTCAACTGCTCGAGACTGGGACACAGGAACAGGAGGGTGTCATTCAACTGCTCGAGGCTGGGACATAGGAACAGGAGGGAGTCACTCAACTAATTGAGACTGGGACACAGGAACAGGAGGGAGTCACTCAACTGCTCGTGACTGGGACACAGGGACAGGAGGGAGTCACTCAACTGCTTGAGACTGGGACACAGGAACAGGAGGGTGTCACTCAACTGCTCGAGACTGGGACACAGGAACAGGAGGGAGTCACTCAACTGCTCGAGACTGGGGCACAGGGACAGGAGGGAGTCACTCAACTGCTTGAGACTGGGACACAGGAACAGGAGGGAGTCACTCAACTGCTCGAGACTGGGACACAGGAACAGGAGGGAGTCACTCAACTGCTCGAGACTGGGACACAGGAACAGGAGGGTGTCACTCAACTGCTCGAGACTGGGACACAGGGACAGGAGGGAGTCACTCAACTGCTCGATACTGGGGCACAGGGACAGGAGGGAGTCACTCAACTGCTTGAGACTGGGACACAGGAACAGGAGGGTGTCACTCAACTGCTCGAGACTGGGACACGGGAACAGGAGGGAGTCACTCAACTACTTGAGACTGGGACACAGGAACAGGAGGGAGTCACTCAACTGCTCGTGACTGGGACACAGGAACAGGAGGGAGTCACTCAACTGCTTGAGACTGGGACACAGGAACAGGAGGGTGTCATTCAACTGCTCGAGGCTGGGACATAGGAACAGGAGGGTGTCATTCAACTGCTCGAGACTGGGACACAGGAACAGGAGGGTGTCATTCAACTGCTCGAGGCTGGGACATAGGAACAGGAGGGAGTCACTCAACTAATTGAGACTGGGACACAGGAACAGGAGGGAGTCACTCAACTGCTCGTGACTGGGACACAGGAACAGGAGGGAGTCACTCAACTGCTTGAGACTGGGACACAGGAACAGGAGGGTGTCATTCAACTGCTCGAGGCTGGGACATAGGAACAGGAGGGAGTCACTCAACTAATTGAGACTGGGACACAGGAACAGGAGGGAGTCACTCAACTGCTCGTGACTGGGACACAGGAACAGGAGGGAGTCACTCAACTGCTTGAGACTGGGACACAGGAACAGGAGGGAGTCACTCAACTGCTCGAGGCTGGGACATAGGAACAGGAAAAGGAACAGGAGGCCGTCACTTAACTGTTCGAAACTGGGCCACAGGAAAATCTGTAGGCTAGTGAGGCCCCAGGATCCTGTTACGCAGGAACAGGAGGAGCTGACTCACTTCCCACCAGTATGGGACATTGGGAGAGAAGAGGAGTTTGCTTGGAACAAACATAAATACATGAACAAGTTGGATTAGTGGTCCATTCAATCCTGCCCCACCATTCACTAAGACCACGGCTGATCAGACTGTGATTTCCTCATTCCATTTTACGGAGACTGTCCTCTCTGCGGCCTCTGCTCCATTTGTTGGTCATGTTACAGACTCAGATGCTTTAACAACAGTCACCATGACTTATCCAGAGGGTCGGGTCTAAGGATGAGTCAGGATTTGAAGGATCCAATCACAAGAATGAAAACACAAAATAAAGGTATTGCCAGATGTTTAGTTCTCTCACATTCGCATTCAAACTCACATAAACAGCCCATCAATAATACATTCGGGACGGAGCACTGTGTAGATATGGCTAGCGTACTGCTGAATACAACCCAACAATATCCAGAATGGAACTCTGTGCAGCCCACACCAATACTTGATCTTTATTCCTGGGATAAATGTCCAGCGTGGGGAGAAGTGCAGACCCCACTGGTTTATTCATATATAAACACAGGTTGTTCCAGTTTTCGGTAACACTGTGTTAGATCACTGCCCAGTGTGGGGAAACTTGCTGGAAGTGACAGGATGTGCAGCTCCCATCCAGTTACAGCAGCATATCTCCACTGTACCTTGACAAGTTTTGATGCAGATGTGAAAATCATTGCAAGGGAGAGATGTAAATTGAAACAGTTGAAACACCAATATTTCTGATTAAGGCGAGTATCCCACAAGTATTTAAAGATGAAATAACTGAGGTATTATCCGATGAGGTTCTGTGAATGGTACAAGGAAGTAAGAGGAGGTTAGTGATGTTATAGTGGTTGCACTATAAGCCTCCAAATCATCAATGGGAATTAGAGGAACAAATATGCAGGGAAACTGGTGAGAGTAGCAGGAGCATTAGGATTGTTATAATAGGTGATTTAAATTTTCCTAACATAGACTGGGACATCCAGATGGTTAAGAACTTCGATGGAACGTAATTTCTTAAGTTTGTTCAAGAAAGTTTCCCCAAGCAGTATATAAAGGGTCCTACACGGGAAGGGACACACTCGACCTACTGTTGGGAAATAGGGATGAATAGGTGACGGTGGTAAAGTGGGGGAGATTTTTGGGAAAAGTGACTGGCGTTGTATTAATTTTAAAATAGTTATGGGAGGGACCAAATTGGTCCACAGATTCAAGTTCTGAATTGGGCCAAGGCATATTTTGTTGGAATTAGACAGAGGATTGCAGGGGTTAATTGGAGTAGTTTGTTTTCAGGTAAAAGGATATTAGTCACGAGGGAGGGCTGTAAAAGTGTGATAGCTCGAGTTCAAGGTTTACATGTTCCTGTGAGGGTGAAGGGAAAGTGAGGCTGGAAGAGAAAACCCTGGATGACAAGAGATATTAAGGCTCTAGCCAGCAAAAAGGAGGCGTGGTTCAGGTACAGGCAGCTGGAATTAAGGGAATCCCTGGAGGTACACAGGGGATACAGGAGTTTACTGAAGAAGGAAATCAGGAAGGCGAAAAGGGAGTATGAGATAGCCTTGGCTGAGACGATTAGGGTGAACCCAAGTTCACTATAGTAAAGAAAAAGAACAACTAGAGAGAGAATAGGACGCCTTAAAAACCAAAATAGGCACGCATGTGTAAAACTACAAGAGATGGTTGAGGTCCTCAATTTCCCCTCTGTGTTTCCCATGAAGAAAGACATGAAGATCCTGTGACCTTTGGGAGGTGAATTGTCATATCTTGGGACTGTCGAAATCACAGTAGAGGTGCTGCTGGACATATTAGAATGCACAAAGTCAGAGAAATCTCTTGGTCCTGACCAGATATATCCAAGAGCACTGCAAGAGGTGAGAGAAGACAGGGGCCAAGGTCCTGGAAGACTGGGCGGTAACAAATATAGTGCCCTTCTTCAAGAAGGGCTGCAAATAAATGCCTGGGAAATACAGACCAGTAAGCTTCACATCTGTTTGCGGTAAACTACTTGAGAAGGTTCTGAGATACAAGATATGCATGCATTTGGAAAGACAGAGTTTGACTTGAAGCAGTCAGCATAGCTTTGTGCATGGCAGATCATGCCTTCCAAATTTTATTAGGGTTTTTTAAGGAAGTGACCAGGAAAGTTGTCGAGGGCAGGGCGGTCAACATAATCTATATGGATTTCAGGAAGGCCTTTAGTAAGATTCCACATCAAAGGCCGCTCTAGAAGGTTAGATCGCACAGACTCTAAGGTAAGCTGGCAATTTGGTTACGCAATTGGTTTGACATTATAAAGCAAATGGCTATGGTGGAGGTATGCTTGTCGGACTGGAGGCCTGTGACTAGTGGAGTGCCTCAGGGGTCTGTACTGTCTCCATTGCTGTCTGTTATCTAGATCACTGATATAGTCGAGAGTGCACAATGCAGGTTAGTAAGTTTGCAGATGGCACTAAAATAGGAGGTATTGTTTACAGTGAGGAACATTATCAGAAATTGCAGCACTACCTTGATCAGCTGGGGAAGTGGACTGAGAAACAGCAAATGGAGTTTAATATAGATAAATGCAACATCTTTCATTTTGGAAAGTCAAATTCAGGTGGGAGTTTAATGGTGAATGAGAGGGCCTTAAGGAGTGTAGTGGAACAAAAGGATGTTGGAAATCAGGTGCATGGTTGTCTGAATTTGATTCGCAGATATACAGGACAGTGAAGAAGGCTGTTGGCACACTGGCCTACATCAGGACATTGAGTATAGAAGTTGGGACGTTCTGTTGCCGTTGTACAGGCTGTTGGTAAGGCTGCAGTTGGAGTATTGTGCTCAGTTTTGTTCACCTTGCCCTAGAAAGGATATTATTGAACGAGAAAGAATGTACAAGAAATTTATAAAGATGTTTCCTGGGCTAAAGGGTCTGCATTATAGGGAGAAGTTGGACAGGTTAGAACATATTTCTTCACAGCGTAGAAAACTGAGGGGGATTATATAGAAGTGTACCTCTTATCAAATCATGAGAAACATGCATAGGGTGAATATTTCAATTTTTTTGCAAGGTTGGGAAACCAAGGACTAGAGGACATCTGTTAATATTTGGAGAGGACAAAAATAAAAAGGAACCTGAGGGTCAACGTTTTTACACAGACTGTGTTTTGCCTTTGGACTGAGCTGCCAGTGGAAGTGGTTGAGGTGGGTACAATAACAACATTAAAAAGGTATTTGGATAAATACATGGATAGGAAAGGAGCAAGGGCAGGGAATTGGGGTGAGTGTGGATGCACATTCTCGTCGGCATCTACCAGCTGGGCCGAAGGGCCTGTTTCCATGCAGTAAATACGTGTGTTTCAGGATAAAGACAGAGAGGGACAGACTGAGAAAAAATGTTATGGAAAGATATGTTCACAGGTTTTAGAATGTTGATAGGAAGACATTTCGATAGTATCATGCAACACGGGTCAGTATTATGAAGAATTATGAGTGAATGGAATAATGCTGTGAGTTCAGGCGATGGGAAGTTTTGAATGAGCATTTGTTCTGCAACTTTGTAACTGGGAGTGAGGACAGCAGAGTCTTCGGCTCATTGAACTGTATAAAACAGTAATTTGTCTCAGTGTCATTTTCATTGAGTGTGACAGAAAGATTGTCTTTACGAAGCTGAGCTAGTTTCCTGATGCTATCCTATCAAACTCACCTCATTAAATACCACCCCACCCCACCCACCTCTCATTGAATGCCAGCCCGATTCTCCCACCCATCATGATTGGAGGTACTCACAGTCGCCAGGATTTCCCGAGATATTCCGTGTTCCCTGTCACTGGTGCCATCTTTAAAAGGCCAAGGGGCACACGGCTGAGCTTTCTCAGTTTGGATCTGCCCTATACCGTTTACCCCGATCATGGCAGATAGTTTGTTGACGGTGTATGTTGTGCATAGTGGATGGGCTAGTGCAGAGCGGGGCCATTGCCTTCCCAGAGGGGGCCATACCAGCAGACCCACCGAGCATGGTCTGAATATGGAATATGGAATATGGAATGTTCCAGATAGTGTTCCAAATAATGCCCAGTTTCAGGAAAATGGCAGTGCCCCAGTGTGTAACTACAAAAGAGGAAGGAGTAGAGATGCACGTTTTCGAAATCACATATATTTCAAACCATGTTGAGGCCATTCAGCCCTTCAAATGTGCTCTAGCATTTAATAAGTTCCCAGCTGATCTGATGCTTTTCTCAGATACAGGAGCTTTCAGTCATTCAACCCTCTGCGTTCCTGTCACTGTCCAGACGGCACTCAGGCACTTTTACACCAATTTTCTTCAAGCGCCTGTTTGAGGGCATTTCCAATTGAACGCACTCTCCTAACAGTATATTCCATCAACTGTATACTTTCATGCGACAGTCAGCATGCTTTACACAGACCAAACAAAAATATACTTTTATTTTATGGTTATAGATATCCAATCACACTGTGTAATTCTGGTTATTTCAGTTGACTCACCATAATGATATTAAACCAAAAACAACTTCTAAACACGTCTTGTTATAAAATACAATTTCGAGCAGAGAATGTTTTTACCCTTGCTGGGCCCAAGGGCTTTTATCCACACTGTAAGGATTCGACTAATTCTAAATCACTCAAGTAAGACACACCCTTTGCTGCCCACAGTTTAAACCTGGAAACCATTATCCCAGGATGACAACCCGGTATACCAATTATAGGGGTAAGAAACATGGTTTTGACTGTCTTGCCCTCAATGTGACGCATTGTCATTCATGCTTTAACAGTATTGATAATTATTGGGTTATGACAATACTCCATAAATATTCTCATTTTGTCTAAGACCAGCAGACCAATAAGGGTCCACTTTGTCTGAGAGGGTTCAATATCTAATCCTATTGACGCCGAGTCCTCAGCGGCCCAGGCACTAACATAGGATAAAAAAGACCTGAATTCATAGCTTTTAATCTGGGAGTTCTACTCCCCACAATGTGGGGTAGTTAAAATTTGGTTAGCTTGATAGAGAGTCGCTTATGGTTCCTAAATGTCTGTCTGGGAACCATAAAAGGAAGCTTTCACACGGGTTACAGTAAATGAGGAAGAACATTCATTTTAAGAACAGCTATCCGACCTAGCCAGGATATTGGAGGTGCCTCCCTTCTTTGAAGGTCTTGTTTAATTTTTCAAACAAATGGACATAGTTCATGTTAAATAAATGATCAAAAACGGATGTAATGAATATTCTGAAATAGAGAAACCTCCCTCCCTCCACCCACCCCCATCCATTTAAAAGGAAGACAGGATTTCCCCTCAAAATCTGGTATTTCCCTAAGACCTCCCATAGGCATGGCCTCCAACTTTGTAAAATTAATCTTAAAGCCCAAAAAGGCGACGAGCGATTTAATGCATTGCATCACATGAGCTGCCGAAATTGCGGGATTTGACAAAAATATAAGACCTTCATCTACAAACAACATAATCTTATGTGACTTCTATCCCACCTCTGAGGCAAGTATGTTGGGGTAATATTCCCAATTGTGCAGGATGCCAGCGAACCTAAGATTGGTTCAGGGATGGGGAAGAGATCAACCCTCTTGTGCTATATATGCGGGTTCAAGAGGAAAATGAAATCTCTACTTGTGAAGTAGAACTGCCTCCAGACATCCACCAGCTCTGATTCTGCACACAAATCCACTAATTACGTACATTATAACGAGGGTATTGGGGACCTTTGGACATTCTGTCCACCGTTGAAATATCCTCTACAATAATGTGCCACGATGCAAGATAACTTAATTTGGGAAATGCATCTACCAGGATTTTAAGCGGGTGCACTGGGTGGCAATTCAAAACACTGTATTAATTCCCATAGTTCAAGGCTTTGAGGATTATGATCCTTCCATGAGTGTTTAATACAATCTAGTGATTTAAATGGAAGATTCTTACTATCCATTCTGACTTTTCCCCTACTCACAGTATTAAAAGACGCAAAATAAACCCGATCAAAGCCGCCCTGCTGTAACATCATATGTTCCTTGTCATCACGGTGCATCTCCTGCAATAGGCAACATCCACCCTCTTTGATTTTAAGACGAGAAATTACATTTTTCCTCTTGACTGGCAGATCACTGCCCTTAATATTTCAGGTACACCATTTAACCACATAATAATCCATAACACATTGCAGCAACATTTGAATTCGAGAGAGTTTCACATCGAATTACACATCGCTGAGCATTAATGATAAAACACTCAGCGACCCTAAAAACGATACAAACTATTACTACTACAACTAACAAGCTCGCAAAACTTTCCAAAGCTAATCACATAAAAAAAATGAACGAAACAAAATCCGAACTTCCAATGATACTTTATATGGAAATTTACCCCGCCCATTGGGGGTGCTTACATATCCCAAAACTTTATCTTCTCCCCCCTACCAATATGGCATTCAGGGCAATTAATAACAAAAACCAGGCTTCAACTGTCCTTAGGTCGGCAGTTGTCATCACAACTACCTTTGTAACTCCCTGCAACTTGAGCCACACCTCCGACACAAGCAAAGAAAGAGAAAACAAGTAGTAATACTAATGAAGAAGTTAAAAGTGTGAACTCTACCCATCCCTGACTATAATTTAACACTGGTTAATACCAGAAAAATCCAACAACATTTCTTTAAGGGAGAAACATGATTATCTAAACATCCAGCTTTCTTTAAATTATCCACAAAGTTTTCGCTTTCTCTGGAAAATCAGACGAGTTAATTGAACCATTCAAAGCAATACAGAGCATCGCTGGGAACCTTAAGGGATACTGAATCCCGAGTTCCCTTACTCTTCTCTTGATATCATCAAAAGATTTTCTTTCCTGAATCACCGATGCTGAAAAGTCATAAAAGAACATAATCCTGGAGCTCTCGTGGATTAAAGCCATCGGAAACCACACTGAGCTTCCATCAGTCTTTGTTTATCCCTGTAACTATGTAACCGCACAAGGACAGGGCAAAGGTGTTGGTCTGAGTATAACCACCGTGCCGTAACCCAATGAACTTCAGCTTCGAAGTGAAGGAATCACAGCAGCCAGATCAAAGCTGACCACCTGCTGTCTGGCCCAGCAGATCGACGATGTGAACATTCTTCGTCCTGTCCCTGTTCTCAAGGTGGTCATTTTGTTCAGTTAAGGTATGGACCTGTATTTTAAGGGGGAGGATCCTCTCCCGAGAGGAATTGATCGCAGTCTCTGTCAATGCAGTTCGGCACTTGACATTGTATGTTCTGTTTCCAAGGCTGTCTAGTTGCTGCTCATGTTTTTGGAGCACGTCTGAGAGCGGTTCTAGCCACAGCTGGACTTCTGTTCAGTCATGCCTTCAATCATTTCACTTAAGTTGGTGAACTCAGTGACCAAGGCCTGGTGAGTAACTCGGTCCATGGAACGAGCAGAGTAGGTTGCAGCTACAGCCTCAGGCCTGCTCGATGCTTCTGACGGGTGCACCGTGTGTTGTGACTTGCTCGATCCTTTCCCATGTTTTGTCATTTCCACTTGACGAAACGGGATTAGTAAAGATTCTATCGCTCTTTTTAGTGTTGAATGTTAAGTAACTGGCTGGTATGGGGTGGGTTAGAGAGCCACTTTGCCTGTGCTGTGATGCAGACCCCAGTTAAACAGACCTTCCAAATCGCCACCATCTGGGCTTCCCCCTTAACATTTTATCGATATTACCATTTCGTTTTGAATTATATTCCTGGATGTTCTGGAGCAGCGTCATTTGGTACCACTGTCTACATTTACCCCCATACTGCATATTACTGTCAATCCCTGATAATCCTCGATACCGTTGTTATTTATGAACCTTCTGTCTGTTCCTCAAAATTATTCAATATCTCTGCCTCCAATGCTCTGTGGGGAAAAGAGTTACAAAGAACCACAACACTGAGAGAAAAAAAAATAAAACTCAAGATCTGAGTGTGAGATTATTTTTTCTTTGTCTCCTTATCTGAGAAAGAATATAATTATGTTAGAAGCAGTTCGGAGATGTTTCACTTCACACATTCCAGGAATGAGTACCTTATATTATGCAGGATTTAACAGGTCACCCTTGCAAAGAGAGATGACCTTATTGAAACATACAAGACCTAGATGAGAGTGGATCAGATTGATACCCACTGGGTATAGTCTAAATTTCTTGTCATTTTCACAGAATCTCTACAGTGTGTAAGCAGGACATCCCATCCATCAACTCCACACTGACCCGCCAAACAGCATCCACCTGACCTGCCCCCCTACCCTATCCAAGTAACCCTGCATTTCCCATGAGTAACCTACCTAACCTACACATCTCTGGGCATGATGGCAATTTAGCATGGCCAATCTACTCTAAGCTGCGGATCTTTGGACTGTTGGAGGAAATTGGAGCATTGGGACGAAACCCACACAGAAAACTGCAGAGAGAATGCTCAAACTCCACACATAGTGTCGCCTGAGGTTATATTGAAAGCAGCTCCTTAATGATGGGAAGTAGCAGTGCTAACCAGATATCCACCATGCACATCCGTCAGTTCTATTAGTTATTTGTGGCTGACTAAAGAAATCTGCCTGACTTGTTCCTGTCACTGAACCTGACGCAGTCTGAGAACTTTATGATCGGCCATATCACCAACCTCGTTACATTTAAAGTTTACTAGGAGAATAGTTCATCCACTTTACTAACATCTTCCACCCCGATCTCAAATTTACCTGGACCGTCTCAGACTCCTCCCTCCCCTTCCTAGACCTCTCCATTTCTATCTCAGACGACCGAATCAACACGGACATTTACTATAAACCGACTGACTCCCACAGCTACATAGATTACACCTCTTCCCACCCTGCCCCCTGTAAAAACGCCATCGCATGTTCTAATTCCTTCGTCTCCACCGCATTTGCTCCCAGGGAGACCAATTCCAATACCGAACAACCCAGATGGCCTCCTTCTTCAAAGACCGCTATTTCCCCTCAGACGTGGTTGACGATGCTCTCCACCGCATCTCCTCCACTTCCCACTCCTCCGCTCGTGAACCCCACCCCTCCAATCGCCAGAAGGACAGAACCCCACTGGTCCTCACCTACCACCCCACCAGCATCCAGATACATCATATCATCCTTCATCATTTCCGCCACCTCCAAACGGACCCCACCACCAAGGATATATTTCCTTCCCAACCCCTATCATCGTTCTGGAACGACCAGTCCCTCCGCAACTCCCTCGTCAGATCCACACCCCCTACCAACCCAACCTCTGGTCCTGGCACCTTCCCCTGCAACCGCAAGAAATGCAAAACATGCGCCCACACCTCTCCCCTCACTTCTCTCAAAGGCCCCAAGGGATCCTTCCATATCCGTCAGAAATTCACCTGCAACTCCACACTCATCATTTACTGCATCCGCCGCATCCGATGTGGCCTCCTATACATTGGGGAGACAGGCCGCCTACTTGCAGAACGTTTCAGAGAACACCGCTTTGACACCCGCACCAACCAACCCAACCGCCCCGTTGCTGAACACTTTAACTCCCCCTCGCACTCCGCCAAAGACATGCAGGTCCTTGGCGTCCTCCATCGCAAGACCGTAGCAACACGATGCCTGGAGGAAGAGCGCCTCATTTTCCACCTCGGAACTTTCCAACCACAAGGGATGAATGCAGATTTCTCCAGCTTCTTCATTTCCCCTCTCCCCAACTTTTCTGAGTCCCTCAGACTCAGCACCGCCTTCTTGAGCTGCAATCTTCTTCCCGACCTCTCCGCCCCATCCCTCTCCAGCCTATCACCTTCAGTTTAACCTCCTTCCACCTATCGTATTCCCAACGCCCCTTCCCCAAGTCCCTTCTCCCTACCTTTTATCTTAGCCTGCTTGGCACACCCTCCTCATTGCTGAAGAAGGGCTCATGCCCAAAACGTCGATTCTCCTGCTCCTTTGATGCTGCCTGACCTACTGCGCTTTTCCAACAATACATTTTTAAGCTACATTTTAAATTTGTTGGGAGCAGTGGAAGAGTGGGATAAAAATGAAACAGTGACACCCTCCAACCTCAGTCAGAGCAGGAATTTGGAGAAATTCACCAAGTGGGAATTTATTCCAGTGGGAATTCTCTTTCCCGGAAGTTTGGGATGGCTGAATCTTTATATTATATCGAGGCTGGCTTCGATATAATATAAAATAATTTTCCACAAACAGGTGAATCAGGGATAATAGTGCATCGGGAGCAAAGTGCAGCTGGGAACACAATGAGATGAACCACAACCTTATTTACTGGTGGAGTAGTGTCAATGGGCTGAATGGCCCACTCATGTGCCTCAGCCCCATGTTCTGATGTAGTTTTGGAAAGTACTTTTGGAAAACTACTTGGAAAATCCAGCCTGGGTCAGGAACTGACCCCCACCCCCAAGCTCTCTTTCCAGGTTTCCCCTCTCTCTAACATCTGCTCCAGATGTGGGTCATGTTACAGACCATGATACGCTGGGTGTACAGCCCCCATACCCGACCTACGGTTAACCTAAACAAATCATCTGCTGTCCCTGAATGCAACATTGTGCAACACGACTTCCAGGAAAATAACCTGTTAGTTTTCAATAGCGTAACATGTGATATTAATAAACAGGAACGGAAGTAGGTCATTCGCCCCCTCAAGCTTGCCCTGTCATAAAATAAGAACATGGCTGATCTACTCCAGGGCTCAACTCCACTTTCTTGCCGACTCCTGTATCCCTCCACACTTCTCTGGGTTAGGGAATTCCAGATATTCACTACCTTCTGAGAGAAGGCATCACTTTGCATCTCAGTTTGAAATCGATGTTCCTTATTCGGTATCTTTATCCTCGAGTTCGGCACTCTGCCCAGGAATGGGAGCAACTTCTCAACATCTACCTTCTCAAGCCCGCACTGTATCTTATATATTTCAGCACTATCCCTCTTCATTCAGTTAAACTCCAATGAATAATCACCTCACCATTATAGAGATTCTGAATAACTCAACCCTTTCATCTCTGGAAACCAGTTAATGATCCAACCGCATTACTTGCTGCATTAGCATGCTGACGTTATATTTCATACTCAGGAAGACTCCAATCACTTTGTACTCCTCCTTTTCTGGATGTCCTCTCTATTTAATAACAGCCAGCCTTTTGATTCTCAGTGTCATCCATAAACTCGGATGTATATTGCACTCAGCTCCCTCCTTCAGGCCGTCAGTATAGATTGCAATAATTGATGCCATCGGACTGATATGTGTGGTGATCCAGCAGATACACCTTTATCATAAAGATCCATTAATCCTGACTCACCGATTTCTGTGTGTTAACCAGTCATCATCACATGTTAATACATTATCCATCATCCTACGAGCTTCCGGCTTGAGTAAGATCTTTTATTTTGTAATACCCTGCGGAAAATCTCTGAAAAGCCTCTTGTCTACCAGATCCCATTTATCAAGTCCGCTTGTTTTATTTCCAGGCATCTCCAGAAATCTTTGCATGATCTTACAGGGCAAAATATAATTTCCCTTTCACAAACCCTCACTGACACTGCGTGAAGCTTTTCTTAATGTCCATGCGGGCCAGGTTTTCCAAACGAAACTAGCCCCATCTGCTTTGGTTTGACCCATAGGCCTCTAAATGTTTCCCATTCGTATGTTTGTCCAAATGAGTTTTAAATGTTATAGCTATATTGGCATCTACCACTCTTCCTCTGAAAGCTCATTCTATACCCGTACCACTCTGTATAAAAACACTGCCCCTGCGTCCCTTTTAAATCTTCCCCCTTTCACCTTAAACCTATGCCTCCTATGGTTGAACTCTCCCCTCCTGTGGAAAAGCCCTTGGCTATTCACCCGATCCATACCTCTCATGATTTCATAAACTTCTATAATGTCAGCCCATAACCTTCTCCACTCCATCTGATACTAACTTCAAGAACAAACATGTAAAGATAAGTGCTGCAAATTTGAAATTATATTAAACATGACAGTAAAACAATACACAGCCAAAACTTCATACTATTATTTGTTTTTCTCCATGTTACAATACTGAGGCAGCATGAAACGCTTATTAAGTGCCAATAACAAGTCACGCACCTGAATTTATTTGTCTAACGGGGGTGATGATCTCGACAATGAAAACGTCACTATGGCCAGATCTATATAATACCATATAGTCAATATTCCCCCACCTGGCCTCCCAATGATCTTCTGTGCTTGTGTCTTCCTTATCTTGCACTCAATAGAGAGAACCCCTTTCCCCATCGCATCTTAATTTAAACCCGTTTCACAGAATCTTCTTTTATCTTTTGCCACACCCTCTTTCCCCTGTCACCAATTCCACAACTCTGGTTAGGGATTTGAAGCACATTTTCCAATCATTTTGAGTTCTGAAGAAGTGTCACACTAGGCTTGAAACACTAATTCTGTTTCCCTGACTCTGCAGATGCTGACAGACCTGCTGAGTTTCTCCAGAAATGAATAGGGGCACAGAACAAATTTTCAATTCAAAAATAGCGATCGATACTGGAAATAAAAATACCAAAATTGCTGGAGAAACAGAGAGCTTTGTAGAAGTTTCAATGGACCTGCAAGTTTATATCTGCATTCACTCCAGAAGATGCTGCAACATCAACAGTCAATTTCTGTTTTTGAACAATTTCCAACGGTGAATGTCAAAGATGCTCAAACAGCCTGTCGAACATGGAGCAGCGTACACTGGGAACTGAACAGTAAGGCATGGTGACAAGTTCCTTGACTCTGAAAATGCATTAGTCTGGCATCACTGACACTGCAGTGCTCTGAATTATGGTCAGGGAGAAAAACAGAAGGAAACACATCACTTCAAATACAGAAGATGGCATTACTGAAAGGAAAAGATTTAGATTAGTACCTAAAATTGATTGAGTTAAAGTAACAAATTGGAGGCGTGACACCAAGGAAAGAATTTCAGCAGAATGAGAATATAAAAATGGAAGTGCTACCGCATCAGAAATCAGAGTAAGTCACTGAATACAGGGCTGTTGGGTGAATGGGTCTTGGTGTTAAATGGGGGACAGTCAGTAGAATTGAATTGTAGATATTGCAGATTAAACTGGTTTATCATCTGATGCTGTAGGTTACAGCAGCAACAGCAGAAGCAGAATTGTATTCAATGACAATCTGTAACCTTTCCCTCAGGATAATCCCTCAGTCCACCATTACCCTCAAGCTGATCTATAGTTCAGTGACGAGTGTGGGTGAACATGCCAGGGTCAGTACCATGTGTACCTTTACCTGATGACAACCCATTAAAGCTACCGCAATTGGCTGGTTAGTTTGGAAACAGCAGAACTAGCATCTTGTACAGAGGCAGAAATTATACCACGAGTAACAAATCAGATCGAATTTGTCATCCACGAGTAACAAATCAGTCTTCCTGCCAAATCCAAGCATAAATGTCGATGGACCATTAAACAACTTACTGGCGGAGAGGACTCCACAAATATCCCCTTCCTAAATAATGGAACAGTCCTGCACAACACTGTAAAAGTCAAGTATGTGGTGTCTGCACTGTCCTCAGCCAGACGTGTTGAGTGGATGATCCAACTTACCCTATCATGATGCCCACAGAATCACAGATGGCAGTCTTCAACCATTTCGATCCGCTGCACGTGACATGAAGAAACCGCTGAACACAGTAGATATGACAAGGGCAATGGGCCCTGAACCCATTCCTGCAATAGGACTGAAGACTTGTGCTGCACAATAAGCTGTGTCCCTGGGGAAGCTGTTTCATTCCAGCTCCAACTCTGACATCGCCCTGGCAATGTGGAAAATTACTCAACTATGTCCAGTTTCCTAAGAGGGGAATAAATACAATATGACCAATTACCACCTCCTCAGTCCCATCATGACAGTCAAATTGGTGGGAGTTCTATATGACAGAGCTGTCAAGTAGCACAGAAATAACCTGCTCAGTGTGGTTTCAGATAGGTCTCCATGTGGAGATGGTGCTGTTGTGGAATTGTCATTGGATTACTAATACAGACCAGGATAATGCTCGGGCAGCTGGTGGAAGATAAAAACAACTATTAACATATCAAGTTCTAAAATCTGGTTCAGTAACAGTGATCTTGTGTCCAATGTTGATTGTAAACATCGATCTCCTTACCCAATGTATGTTCAGGAAGTGAATCCCCCGTGCTTTCCTGGTCTGGCCTAAAAGTGACTCCAGACGCACAGACATGTGATAAGCTCTTCAATGGTCTCTGAAATGGCCAAGCAAAACACTCATTTGCATCAACTGCTCAGAACTCTTCAAGGATATACCCGGAAAGAACACCTGGCTCCTACTTTGGTGTCGGAAAAGGGAACGGGAAGCATAGTCCTGCAGAGACCTCCATCCTAACATCTGACGGTATGTGACAACATTTACTGAGCTTTCCCACACACTGTACAGGAACATCGGGAAATGAGTACGTCACACAACACATCGAGCTTTCTCTGTGCTAGTTAATGGTCGAACATCTCCTTCATGCAGTTTTACCCATACAATATTCGTATGCCTTAATATGTTTAAACATTGTGAAATATAAAGTGAGAACTGCTGTCGTTCCTTCAGCCCATCAATCTTGCTCTTCCATTCAATATACAGGCAGTTCTCAGATAACGCGTGTTGATTAAATACAATTTGGTTGCAATGTGATTCATGAACCTTTTTCCATAAAGTGAACTCCCGATCATTGTGACGCAATTCCTTGCTGGGAACCAGCTGAACAGCAAAACCCAGCCTCAGGATCCTCGGTCTGCAAATGTACAATCAATGTGTTCAGCTAAAACAGGAATGCAATCCGCTCTGGAAGCCTTGAAAATGAGCCTGAAACGGGGAATTGTAGTATCCATTTAGAAAGAACTTTATTTCAAACTGTGGGAGAATCTTGAGGAGAACTGGAGTTTCCCCATCGGCATCACGTGGTCAGTCAGGCTCACGCACTTTCTGGTGAAGAGTGTGGTGAAAGATACACTGCTGTAGTCAGTGACCTGTATTTTGAAAGTTTTACATTTACAGCACTGTTTTATTACAATATGGGACTTAAAGATTTATTTAGACTGTGCTAGTATGTGTGTTAGACTAAATTAAATTTTTAGCTTTACTAATATTTTTGGGGGTTCGCCCCTTACCCTCTTTTTCACATAGACCCCATTATTAATATTGCACGATTTTGCACAACACGGTGTTTCACAGGAACACAGCTACTGATTTATTGGAGAATAACCTGGAATGATAGCTGATCTTCTATCTTCACACGATACTCCGCTCTCTCCCTATCCTTTTAATTTCCAGAAATCCTTATTTATATTCAGTGTTAAGGTTTCCACAGCCCGAGCTGTGAGAGAGTACTCCTGGTTCGCCAGTCTCTGAGTGAAGACATATATTCTCATCTCAATGCAAAGTGGCCTGTCTGTACTTAATGCTGTGGCCCCTTGTTTCAGGCGTCCAAGCCAACTTCCAATCTGTCTCACCCTGTCAGAGTTTTATATATTTTACCCTGATCACCGCTCATTTTCCTAAATCCCATGGAATACAGATCCAGTCGCCCAAAACTCTGCTCCCACAACAAGCCTGTCATCCCAGAGAGCAGTCTGGTCATCCCTCCCTGCTCTCCCTCAATGTCAAGTTTGTCCTTTACTGGGTAAGGAGACCAAAACTGCACACAATATTGTACAATGTTCGAGATGGGGTCTCACCAATGCCCTGTACAGCTGCAGTACGATACTCTTACTCCTGTACTCAATTCCCCTGAAATGAAGGTGAATACATCATTTATCTGTCTACCTGCTTTCTGCTCCTACAATATTGCTTTAGTGACTGGTATCCAAGGTGATCGTGATTCTTTTCAATGTTACAGCTCCCCAATTGCTGGGTCTATATACACTGGTCAGCGTGTCAATGCCATTCCCAGTATTGACTTCTGGCTTCAGATTCACTGTCACATGTACTCAGAGGGCTGCACAGAAATAAACGAAAATGCAGCTTAAGTTCCTTTATAGAACGACATGTTTCAAACATTCCCTTTTCAAATGATAGGCTGCCATTCTATTGTTCCCATGAAAGTACACAACATCTCATCTCTGCCATTACTCTCCATCTGCCACGTATTTTCCCAGTAATTTCACTTTGGAGCTTTTTTACATCTTCCTCACAATTCACATGCTGACATCATTTAGTGCTGTCAGCAGACTTGGGAATATTGCATTTGAGCCTGTCAACCAAATATATGATATGCATTGGGAATAGCTGGGGCCCAAGACACGATCCTTGCTATATCCTCCTAAACTTCCATTTAAAAAAAAATGTTGTTTTATTCCTGAGCACTGTTTCCTGCCAGCTCTCCCATTCTAAAACCATGACCATACGTTAGACCGAGTCCCTCAGGATTCGAATTCGCACAATAGGCTTGGGGCTTTATCAAAAATCTTTCTGAGATTCCCCTCGTATTACATTGCTACCTTCTCCATAATGTTGCTAAAAGGCACTTTCTCAAATATGATTCCCATTTCATAAATCTCTGTTGACTTTGTCCATGTCCATTAAGTTCATTCCGATACTTTCTCTAAATTGTTTAGTTGCTAATTTCATTCTATTCCCTTTTTCTAACCAGACTAAATATCCCTAGTATTGCTAGGAAGTTTTCTTTTTTATTTTGTTTTCCTCTGTGAAGGCATAACTGAAACTTTTGTTCCATAGTTCTACCATTACCCAGTCCTCAATTATCTGACATCAAACTGTAAGAAAGCTGCACATTTCTTTCTCTTAATTTTGCCATTAACATATTTTCCGAAAATATCACAAGTTCTGTCTTATAAACTTTGTTAAGACATTCTTCAGAAACCAATCAATTCCAATTTTAAGGTACTCACTGATTGACCTTCTACAGCCATACAATCACAGAAGCAAAGACTCTGTACTATCAGAAATACAGCATGATCTACATAAGGCCCACTTTCCGACACAATACGCCTAGCTGTGAATCTTAAGGCATTTCAAGTGCACAACCGTGTATTTTTTTAATAGTTTTGACTTTGCCATGATATCTCCCCTCTCAAGAAGTGTACTTCAGACCCCAATACACACTGGCTGAAAAGCAATCCTCAAATCCTCACTAAACCGCACACTTTAAAAGTGTGCCCCCTTGACTAAAAGGAACAACTGCTGTCCATCCACCCTGTCCTTGCTCCTCGTAATCCCATCCTTCAGAATCACGGCCCCCTCAGCCTCCTCTCCTCCAAACTAAACAACTCAAGCTTATCCAGCCTCTCTCCATAGCTGATATGCCCCATCCCAGGGAACATTCTGGTGAATCCCCTCTGCAAACCCTCCCGTGCAGTCACATCCTTCCTGTAATATGGTCCCCGGAACTACACACAGTATTCCATCTTGGCCTCACCAAAGTTCCGCATAGCTCTTGTCATCTGCGCCTCAATATTTACAGTCCCTTATACTTTCCCAAATGGTGTATGAACCTGTCCACTCACATTCAGGGATATGTGGAGAAGCACCCTCTGACCTTCCTAGTGTGCTGCCATTCATTGAGTCCTCTCCTGTCTGGTTCCTTCTCCCAAAATGTATCACCTCATATCTATCAGGTTTAAATTCCATCTGCCATTTATCTTCCCAGCTGACCATTCCATCTGTATCTTCCCCTAACTTCAGGCCTTCCTCCTCAATGCCAGCAAACAGCCAATCTGCGTATCAAACACAAACTTACTTCTCACACTCCCCACCCCTCGTCCATATTCACAGCGACATCATTTATGAGTACCACAAATATTAAAGTGGAAAATCACACAACATCAGGTTAGAGTCCAACAGGTTTGTTCGGAGGCACGAGCTTTCGAAGCGCGACTTCTTCATCAGGTGATTGTGCGCTTTGATGAAGAAGCAGCACTTCGAAAGCTAGTGCCGCTGAATAAACCTATTGGACTATAATCTGTTGTTATGAGATTTACAGCATTGTCCACCCAGTCCAACACCAGCACCTCCGAATCACAAACAATAAGAGATACAGCACTGATCCCTGTGGTATACCATTGGATACTGGCCTCCAATCACACAAGCAGTCAACCACCACCTTGTGTGTCCTACCACTAAACTTCATTTGGATGCAATTTGGCAAGGCACTAATGAGACCTACCTGTTCCCTGGTTATTCTGTTTCGCTGGACACACTTGTAGAATATCTGGGAATTCTCCCTAATCTTGCCCTGCCAGCAGGTTTCCATGCCCCTGTGTTAGTTAGTCCCCTACGCGTGCAGAAGTTCCTCCTTATTGCAATATTAAATGATCTGTCCTTTATGCTGCCATTATTTCCCTTCAATGTGGATTAGGCAGCCGGAGAAACATCCTGTTAATTTCCAACTTGTCACATGTTTTGTGAATTTTATGCATTTCACAGTGACCCTTCTCTAATTCTTTGAAACTCTAGAGAACACAGGCCGAGTTTCATTATCACGCAATCTCGCCAATTGAGGGATTAATCTGGAGAATGTCCATTGAATTTCCTCTGTGGTCGGTATATTCTGTCTCAGATTTGGTGACCAAAACTGTACTCAATATTCCAGGTACAGTACTCACCAACACCCTGTTAAACTGCTCCAACATGTCTTTACATCTATATTCTGACTCCCTTAAAGCAAGGCAATCCAAACTTTAACTTACCACTTGCATATATTCCTCCAAATACCCTTCACATTCATTGCATTTATGAACTAATTGTGTGAGTTCTTATAGAAAGCCTTCTGATAATCTAAAATATTCCAATTGTAATGGTTCCCCATTATCTATGCTGTAAGAATCAACTTCAAACAATTCCAAAGTTTGTCAAGTATGATTTCCCTTTCAGAAATGCAGACTGATTCTCTCCAATGTTGCTGTTAATTTCTAAATAACGAATATCACATCCGAAATAATAGACTCCAACAGTTTCCCCACAAATGTCAAGTTAATTGGTCTGTAGTTCTCCACACTATCTCTTCTTCCCTTTGTAGATGCTTGGATCACTACCGTTCATCTATAGTGCTTGGATTACGTTTACTAATGTCCATTTATCTACAACGGCTTCCAGACGATGCAGAATGCATTGGGTAATAGAACACAGTCATCGACATTGCAACTAATACTTCTATTAGTGGTTTATTTCTGAAGATTTTGGTATGAACTACATCTGGTTTGTCAAGTTTAGCAATGCTCAATCCAGCTGCATGTTCAAGTAGAGCCTTGTTACTGATACAAATTGACTTTATGTCTTTTGATCCATAAGTCTTATATAATGACGTTGTAATTCTGGGTCATTTTCTGGATCTTCCTCCATGAAGACAGATGCGAGGTAATTGGTTATTTGCTTGGCCATTTCCCTGTTATCCATAATAAGCTCGTCTCGCCTGATTGCAGATTTCCACATTTGACTATGCTTCTCTCTTTCCTTTGAAATATAGACCATAGATTTATGCAGTCTTTGTGTTCCTGTTTGTTTGCATGGTCGCTTTTTCATTTCCTTACCAGTTTCATGGCCCTGCTTTTCTGGACCATAAATTTCTGAGAATTCTCAGGATTCCACAATGTCTAGAATTCTTCTGAAGTCACTTTCTGTGATTCGTGTAATCTTTAATTTATTATGCTAATCATTGTTAACTCACTTTCTCACGCTTGGGTGTTTTACCTGAAATAAATAAAGATATTTTTCAGACTTTGTAGTATTTCTATAAATCTCCTGGTCCTGACCACATATATTCAGGAACACTGCAGGAGGACAAGAAAGAAATATTGGGGGCCCTGGTTGGTAGTTTTGCATCATCAGTAGCCAACGGGTGAACGGGAGGACTGGAAGGTAGTGAATGCTGTGCCCTTATTCAAGAAGGGCTACAAAGAAAAAACGGGGAACTATAGACCAGTAAACCTAAAATCTGTAGCAGGTAAGTTGCTTGAGAAGATTCTGAGGGAGAAGATATACATGCATTTGGAAATACAGGGCCTTGTGAGTGGGGGATTATGGCTCACACATTTGTTCGACTGCTTTGATGAAGTGACCAGTAACTTTGGCAAGGGCATGGTTGTATATATAGTCTATATGGATGACAGTAAGGCCTTCAATAAGGTTCCCCATGGTACGCTGCTCTGGAAGGTTAGATCATATGGAATTGAGGGGGAGCTGGCAAATTAGGTCGAAAATTGGATTGATGATAGGAGGAAGAGTGTAATCGTGGAAGGATGCTTGTCGGACTGGAGGCCTGTGAGAGTGGAATGCCTCAGGGTCGCTGCTGCGATCATATATTCATATATTACACATATCTATGATTTAGATGAGAATGTACAGGCATGATTTGTAAGTTTCAAGGTGACACTAAAATAGGTGGTATCGTGGACAGTGAGGAAGGTTATCAGAAATTTCAGAAATTACAGCAGTACCTTGATCAGGTGGGGAAGTGGGCCGAGAAATGGCAAATGGAATTTAATTCAGATAAGTGTAATTTCTTGCATTTTAGAAAGTCAAATCAAGGCAGGAGTTTCATGGTGACTGGCAGGGCCTTAAGGATTGCAGTGGAACAGAGTGACCTTGGAATTCAGGTGCACCGTTTTCTGTAAGTGGAGTCCTAGGTAGACAAGGCACTGAAAAAGGCTTTTGACTCACTGGCCTTCATCAGTTAGAGCACTGAGTATTGAAATTAGGGAGTTATGTTGCAGTTGTACAAGATGTTGGCGAGTCCATACTTGTAGCGTCATGTTCAGTTTTGTTCTCTTTGCTCGAGGAAGGATGTTATTAAACTGGAAAGAGTGCAGAAGAAATTTACAAGGATGTTGCCAAGATTCAATGGTCTGAGTTATAATGAGAGGTTGAACAAGCTAGGAGATATTTCTTTTGAATGTATGAGGCTGAGGGGGATCTGATAGTAGTGTATAAGGTCATGGGATGCATGGATAGAGTCAATGCACTCAGTCTTTTTTCCCCCAGGATTGGGCAATCACGGACTAGAGAGCATAAATTTAAGGTCACAGGGGAAAGAGTAAAAGGGAACCTGAGGGAGAATTCTTTTAAACACAGGATGGTATGCATATGGGATGAGCTGCCAGCAGAAGTAGTTGAGGCAGGTACATTCACAAAATTTTTAAAAAATTTGGACAAATACACAGGTAGAAAAGGATTAGAAGGATACAGGGAAATGGCAGGGAAATGGGGGTAAGTGTGAATAGACATTTTGTTCGGAATGCACGAGTTTGGGCCGAATGGCCTGTTGCTGTGCTGTAAGACTATATGGGTCTTACAACCATTGTTCTCCTACTGAATGTTATATTGTACTTTCCCAATTCACTGGAGCGAACTTGACCCTCTAACCTCTGGGCTTCCATGATGTTTGACCAGAATGTTCAAACATTCCACATTGAATGCAGACGCCGTGTAAAATACAACATATTAATTCCTTAGGAGGAGTCACTACTCCTTCAAAGCTGCTTCAGAGCAAGGTTAGTAATTAGTCCTTCCAACCATACAATTGACAATAGACAATAGGTGCAGGACTAGGCCATTCTGCCCTTCGAGCCTGCTCCACCATTCAATATGATCATGGCTGATCATCCTTAATCAGTATCACACAACACCAAATCCGAAATAATCCGCTCTCTAGTTTAGTTCACAACATACTCTTCAACCTACCTGATATACACTTATGGAATTTATTTTTCACAACAATAGCAGTCACTTTGTTAACTCAGTTTCGATGCAACTTGACACCATCCGTTATTACTGCAGAACCCACGAGTATTTGTTACAAATTCACAGGATGAGGGCTTAGCTGGATAACCAGCATTTACTGGCCATACCAGACGGCAGTTAGGCGTCAACAGCGTTGCCTTGGTTCTGGAGTGACATGCAGGCCAGACCAGATAAGAACAGCCGTTTCCTGCCCTAAAGGACATCAGTGAACCAGGTGAGTTTTTCCAACAGTCAACAATGGATTCCTGATCATCATAAACCCTTGATTCCAGATACTTATTGAACTCAAATTTCACAATCTGCCATGGCAGGATTTGAAACCATGTCCCCAGCACATTACCTGGGTCTCTGGGTTAAGAGCCCAGCGATAATATCAGTATGTCATAGCTTCCCTTTGCATATAGTTGCATATATAATTTCCAGAGCATATGATGTAAAATATTTGCGCGTCAGTTTTGGTTCAGATATATAACACATCAAGTTTGTTTCTCCTTGCTATTTGTAAGACCCAACCAAACTGATTCTGTGGAATCTGAGGGACAGAGCCTGTGTCATTATGAGTGATAGACTTGAATAAGACATTCGGGGATGCTGAGATTATGTGAAGACATGTCCAGCAATACAGGACAAGCATCAATATCCACCCCGCTCTGTCAGGATAAGTGTCACCGTGTATTCTCACTGCTCCCTCACATTCACTGTCTGTCTCTTATAGCACCTACCCTTGACCAAGGCTCACACTCCAATAAGGTTCAAGCACGACCACTCTCACTGTTGAATTCAGCACCTTCCCTCCCCCACATTTTCCGTCCCTGATGCAATAGCCCCACACACTAATAGCACAACATGGATACAACACTATGGACAGACTCCCTCCGGCTACCTCACCATGTCACACCTCACCTAGTCCAGCACTAACAGCAGGGCCATCCAGTCCCACCCTCACTCATTCCCTCCCTTTCTCCCATTCCTGAAGAAACAGCCTGAAATAGGACAGAAAGGGCCACGCCGGGGGGTGGAGGGCCGGATATCCGCTCCCTTATCCCCCTACGCTGATATGTGGGGAGGATCCTGGAGAGAGCCGGAAAGGACCAGGAGGCCTTGTGTGGAGATTCTGAAACATCCACGTTCCACCAAACGAATAAGGAGCAGTGTTCAGTAAAGAGAACTCTCAATTCAAACCAACAGTCAGTTACAACCTCATCTCTCTCACTTGTAGAAGAACAGATACCCCATTGCACAGAGATGCGGGCATTGAAATACACAGATATATTGGTAAATACCCCAATATACTAACATACACAATGCATACAAGGAGATAAGCATGCGCACATGGAGAAGCACACAAAGACGTAAACAGTCACACACAAATGGACACAAACACAAATAGAAACACACAGGCTGATACAAAGGCCGACAGACATAGTCACACAAATACAAAAATAACAAGCACTTGGACACAAACACACTTAAATACACATTAAGACACAGACGCGAGTGCCATTAGGACACAAATAAGTAAGTCATTGACTTATAAGGAGATCAAGGATTCTAGGGAGAAGGTAGGAGAAAGATGTTGAGGAATATATTAGAAATGATTGAATGGTAAATAAGACTCGATGGGTCAAATTGTCTAATTCTGCTCCTTTATTTAATGCTCGTGTGGTTTTATGCTATCAGGTATTCTCTTCCTGAGACAGCAGCAGCAATATATTTGACTGGAAACAGTCAGTGGTAATGTGGGAAAAGATTGGAGGGCAGAATGGTTAATGTCTATTCCTAGTTATTGTACCACTTTATCCGAAAAGGGGCAGTGATTTGATATGAGGTTAACACAGTTTTTAAAAAATGTGTCCCACAATGAAAGAAGGATGTCCCTTTCCCTTTACTGTTGTGTTATCTATGGTGTCCTCATCCTCAGGGAGCAGTGAAGACTCGGTTAATTTAGGTATTTTTGTTTGAGCTTGACTGATCTTTGCTGGACAGGAGAGTCAATGCTTATTGGGAACAGACAGGAGACGGATGGTCAGACACACTCGGATCAGCCATGAGCATTCTGAATGGTACCGCCAAATGGCCAACTGCTGCCCTTTCCAATGTGTTATTCCATCAATCCACCCTCCCGGCCGTTACAGAGATATACTGCTGCCCCCTATCCCATGTGTTGTTCCCTCAATCCACCCCTCGAAGCTGTTACAGAGATATACTGCTGTCCCTACCCCATGTGTTGTTCCCTCAATCCACCCCTCGAGGCTGTTACAGAGATATACTGCTGTCCCTATCCCATGTGTTGTTCCCTCAATCTACCCCTCGAAGCTGTTACAGAGATATACTGCTGTCTCTACCCCATGTTTTGCTCCCTCAATCCAACCCTCGAGGCTGTTACAGAGATTAACTGCTGTCCCTACCTCATGAGTTGTTCCCTCAATCCACCCCTCAAAGCAGTTACAAAGATATACTGCTGACCCAACCCCAATCCACCCCTCAGTGCGATTACAGGGTATAGGATCATCCCATTCAGCCAGACTGGATCGTTACAATGAGACGGGAGGAGACCATTCTGCCCCTCTAAGGAATTACACAGGAAGATAGGATGAAGTAATCCAGCTCGTTGAGTACATTACACAGCCCAGGACGAGGCTATTCAACCTGCCTGAACTGCTGCACAGGAACAGGGATGCTGTCACTAACAGGAAGTAGACAGTAGAGATATATGATTTTTAAAACAAAACTGTAACGAGTTTTGACTCAGAGATCACTGTAGGGTCATCAATGATCAATAATCTAGATAAAATATCTGAATGAAGGGACTGAATGGATCAAAGCTGAACTACCTATACACCAAAACACATTCAATAGATCTTCAAATGGAGGGAGTGAATCTGCATTATGATGTAGACAGGGAAGGTTAGTGAGCATACCCTCAGCAGGAATAATATAATGCGAGTTGGCTATTGCAGTCGGGAACAATTTAAATGGAGAGAGATTGCAGAACTCTTTGATGCAGATGTTTTTCGTAATCTTGGTACATGAATCATATAAAGTCTGTCTGCAGATGCAGCAAGTGATTCGGAAGGTAAGTGGAATGATGCTGTTCGTGGCAACGGGTATTGGGTTTAATTAGGAATATTTCACTGTATCTGTTCAGGGCATTGCTGCAACCACATCAGATACACTGGGTACAGTTCTAAGCCTCTAAACTAAAAAAAAGGATACAATTCCTTTCAAAGATGTTCAAAGATGCTTCCCTTTACTCATTCCTAAAATGAAGGCCTTTTGTTATAGGGGACTATCTGTTTAGATCTTAGATGAGAAATCTTATTGAACCACGATTTTCAGAGAAGTCTTTCAGCTGGATACATATTTTCTCTTGTTAAGAAGACTAAAGCTAGATAATAATTTTTTTGAATGATATACATTGTTATTAACACAAATATTATGAAGATATCGACCCATATTTAAAAATTACGCAGATGCATATAAACATCTCATCAAATCATAAAATGGTCACATTATTTTCTTTTGCTAATGAAAGGTACTGTGCACAATAAGAGCAATGATGCTGCATACAGCATACACTTTATTATCATCCATTCCAGAGAATGTACATGGAGAGTGCACATGGTCCAGTTTGGTGTTCAGTTGACATTCTTGTGTTTTTCCACACAGAGACGGAGAAAAATATTACTTGCTTCAGAAGCAGCAGCCAATTGGTCTCTTTCCCTTACTTTGTTCTGCCTGAAAACAATGTGTTAGAGCAGAAAAATCCTGAGTCATCTTTACCACTCGTGGAGGATTCCTGATGAGGATTCATAGGAATCTCTGTACAGGTGGAAGCAAAGGGAATTCAGACAAATCCAAATCCAACTGTTCCGGGAAGAAATCCGCATTCCCAGACATTAGTGTGAGCAGAATAAATTCAAAGTCAGAAACATATTTGAGACACTCTATCATTTTACCATTTGTTCACAGTTCAACTTTCTGTGTCGCAGATTTTTCTAGAAAATTACCCAGTCGGATACCTATATCATTGGGCACAGCACTCAACTGGTTACATTTAAAATTTGCTTTCACCAATAGAGGAGTGGGAAAAGACATGAGTGACCTTCCAACATTGGTCAGAACACAAACAAGAGATTCTCAAAAGGTTTTTAAGGTGTGAATTCCCTTCCACAGAAAATTGTGATGGCTGGATATTTCCATTTGTTCAGAATTGTCTATGTAAGACAGTTGAAAGACAAATGAATGTAGGGAAATGGTACACTGACAGAAAAGTGCTGCTGAGACCTTAATCAGATCATAGTGCATGGTAGAGCCGTGACAAAGTGTCTGATGACCCACTCTTGCTCCACAGTCCCGTGTTACTATGGTGCATTCAGCCTCTCACAGCTCCTGCAAGGTGCAGATGGGGGCCAATGCTCCACAGTAACACAGGATTTCATTTAATCACTCACAACTGGCACACTCAGATTGGGATGGATTGGAAAATGTTATTTGGAAATCCAGGCTGGTTTTGAAAGACGCCTCTGGTCTGTTTACAGAGTGCCCCCTCTCTACAACTTGTGCTTCATTTGTTGGTCTTGGTCTAGACCAGGATTCGTTATGCATAAAGCTCCATACCTCACTCAGAGATGACTCAAAAATGTTTTGCTCTCTCTGATTACAACATACAAATACAGTACATCCAGGAAAATTACAGCCGTTTACTTTGAAATTACAGAAAATGAAAACATAAGGAACAGGAATAGGTAATCCGGACGGTCAAGCCATTGTATACGATCATGGCTGATCTACTGTTAGCATTAACTCCGCCTTAATGCCCAGTTCTTCACACTCCACAGCTCTCTGACAGGTCAAAGATTCATGTACCACCTCTTTAAATACTTTCAGTGATGTAGCTCCCCTAACTCTCTAGTCCAGATAATTCCTGACATTGATTACCCTCTGTGAGAGGAAAACACTCTCTACACATACACCGTTACCTATTGATTTGAACAAGAGGTGAACACAGGGGCTCAGGAACGAGTGAATGGCCTTGATATCCAGGCAGTAGTTGACTGAGGATGTCATCGGAACCACCTACTTATTTGAGCTTAATGAGAATCAGGACTAACCTCCTCACTGGCTGGGGTCTTTCAGAGCCCAAACAACATTCACGTTTGTGCTGTTAAAGTGTCGGTAACATTCATGTAACAGAACGGCCAGGCACTGCACATTTCCACAGTTAAAAGAGGAGCCAATTCAGCATCTCAAGGTGGTTACACCCGGATATGAGGAAACTATTCAGGCCATCGAAATGACTGATCAAGAAGAGGGACTGCCCATTCTATCCTCCTGCCTGTTCCACAGGAAGATGAGGAGTCTGGTCAGTAAATTGAGCTGTTAAACAGGAACAGGCAGAGTCCAGTAAGACCCCTAAACCCGTTCTATGGAACCAGGAGGAGACCATTCACCCCTCGAGACACTTGTACAGGAATAAGAGGGTGTCACTGATGCTCCAACCTGGAAAACGAATAGAGCAGAGACCCCACTCATAGACTGCTCACAATGTTCCTCGTGGCTCCATTGCCTGTGGAACAAATGATACTTGAACGTGTTTTGCTGGCAGTGAGGGAGGAAACCAAATGTTTTGTGCCAAGCCTCAAGGAGGCATCTTCCATCTCCAAGAAGACAGACCCATGTTCTCCGTGGGGGTCAGAAGCTGGTGGGAATTGTTAACTGTTTTAGAATGAAGGTGTTTTGGCTCCTGTCGCGATGGTGAATAACGTGAAGTTCTATGTATGATCACACACCAAATGCACTGTATTAATGTTGGAAGAGTTTAGTTAAAGACTGGCTCGGTCTCTCTCTCAATCGAAATGGGGAGTGGCGTGGAGAGAGAGGAACGTTCTCAGAGTCTTTTAAGCCATCGAGAATCATGTAAACCAAGTTAAAAAAACATGGAATTTATCACCGTATTAGTTGTGTTTGGAATATAATGAATGACTGTCCATCACCTTATGTTTCAATGCAATCACCTCTTATTCTTCAAAGCACTACAGAATAATCCTCATGCATTCCCGATGGTACTATCATCCCAACAATTAGTCAGGCGAAACTTCTTTATACTCTTTCTGCCAAGAGGATTATTCCTTATAGAGGAGAGAAAATCTGTGCACAATACTTCAAATATTATCTCAACAACACTCTAGGGTTGATCACAATAATTCTGTTCCCTCACTTAGCTGTCTCAGCTTCTTTCCTGTGGTATAAAAAGCCATTCCTTCTCTCCGCACTGCGAATGGTGTGGAATTTTGAAGTTTCATAAATCTGTGCGTCAGTCATCACCAGAGGTGTCGATGGAGATGCATATCACGTTCAGAGGGAGACTCAATCAGAAAGAATTCACTTGAAACAGGGAATGGTCACCTACCTGAATGGAAATGCCTTACAGGAGAATGGAAATCAGGCAGAGAAAGGGAGCTATCTTTCCTTTTGTTCTTCCCTCACGGGATGTGTGCAGCCCTGGTCAGGCCAGCATGTTATGCTGATCTTGAACTGAGTGGCTGATTCAGCTGTTGCACAGGATAATAAAGAGTAAACCCCATTGCTGTGGGTTTGCAGTCACACAGAGTCCTCAACATGGAAGGATAACCCATTGCCTTCTCTAAAGCAAATAGATATGCTTCTGTTGAAAATTAGTGGTGATGACTTCATTTGCATTCCATCAACTTCCTTCATGAGATACCACAGACTATTATTCTGTGCCGTTTGATTATGAGTCAAAGAATTGACCACCATGCACTGTCTGTCCATCTGACAGATTCTGTGGAGAGGACAAATTAACCAGCTCAAGTGCAAATATTTTTTGACGTAAACATAGTTAGAAGGGACTTGAAACGGTTATATCTGGATCTACCAAAGGCACAAACGATGGATTATTCATCAGTTGCATTGAAGCTGAGAAGGTGACTGAAATATCCTGAGAGTGGCCTTGGGCAGGATTGGTGAGGGGAGAATATGTAGAAATGTAAATATGAATGAAGAAAAAAGATCATGGAGATTAGGAACAGTCTGGTTTTTCCTGCATATTGTTGAGTAAGTTGTGAATAGTAATTTGCTAGTTATAATCAGTAAGGAATAAAATTTTTGACTGGATCTGAAAATGATGACTTCCAAATTTTAAAATTTGAATATGAACAGCAATTCAGTTAAATTCAGTTTAATGGTCAGATGGAATGACTTACCAGGAACACCAACTATAGCGAGGATGGGATAATAACCACCTTGAATAATCCAAAGGATATCTTCGATCCGTGAGGCTAATGATATCCAAGGCTGAGAAAGGTAGTAAAGACCCAAGGATAAACTCCTGTCTGTTGTAATATTCCAGTCTAATATACTTAGATTCTGATCCATTAATGGAACATTCCAGTCTAATGTCCTCAGATTCTGATCTCTCGACCCCTGTCTCTTGAGCTGCTGATCCGTGTTAGTCCAGTCATTGATGCTCCTGCCCATACTGGGATAACACATTGAACCGAGTCCTTAATTAATAGAAGAGGCAAACCCTCCAGTGAAACATCTCGGATCCACGGAGAATGACATTAATCACAGTCACTGAACAAATAGCTCCAGCCAACGCCTTTCAATTCAATATTGTTTTATTCAACTTCAAAACAATGATTCAAACTGTCATTTTCTGGATGGGCTATGTGAGGGTGACTGATGGGACAAATCTTGAGGCCAGTAGATCAATTGAGTGTAACCATTTAATCTGCCTTGGATGCAGGAGTAATGCCATAAGTTTATCAGAATGTAAACATGTGTCTCTGATTATAAATGGAAACATACATCCTGGAACTATTGATCAAGCATCATAATTTCAATTAAACATTGAGACAATTTTTATAGTTCATGATCTGAGGCGAATGTGCGTCTGAGAAACGTGGGGTTGTAACAGACAAGTAGCATGGATATGTTAACAGAGAATTGAACGTGACAAATGCAATTCAGATTGTTATTCCAGGTTTAGAGACAGGCAGATGAGGCCTGTGCTATTGATGTTATCGATGTTAGTTAACTGTGATGAAATGTCATTTACTGGACTTCAATTACAGTGTGATTATGGCATTGTGGAGGAGACAGGAAACAAAGAGAATTGTGAGACATGGCAGTTCAGACTGGAGGGAGGGACAATAATATTCCGCAGTCATCAGTATTGGAATGTTACTCTTTATAACTGATATAAAGAACAGATTCAAGGATATATCTAAAGTGAGGAATGAAGAGTAAAATCTGTTTATTGAACACAAAATACGGGGACAAAATGATTTTCTGTCCGTACTAAACTATGGGAAGTACAAAGAAATAAGATACACTCATGATATTGAGCTACATAAATTGAAATGTGTATTACAAAACCACGGAAGTGGTGTGCAATCTTTATCAATCATTATTTGGCTCACAGCTGGGATGCTGATTTCCCCTCTGTCAGTGATCCAACTCATTGAGATTCTCTGGCACAGTATCTCAGTATCGAGCACGATTCACTGTTCCTGCTGTTGTTCACCCAGTCTACTTAAATTAAATCACCTTCTCACTGTAGAGAAAAAAAAAAATCACTCAATCTTTTGGACTCTGTTTAACTGTCAGCAACTCAGCTCTGTGATATTATTGGTGATAAATGCTCTGGGACCACAGCCAGTATCCGCACAGTGCTCAAACGGTATGGCAATAGATAAAGCCCTTGCAGTCCGTGAGAATTTCGAAATAAAACTTTCATTTTCTGTCCGTTCCTGTCTATCTCCCCTCATGTTGTCTTCTGATCTATCCAACTCACACTCATTTAAAATCCCTCCAATCACTCCCTGTTTCCAAATTGTGCAGTTGTACAGCTTGATGTTTTGGCCATTTTGGAGAAATGGATAGAGCAGGGACAGGACTGATCATTGTAGGGTCCGGGGTTTAGATGCTTCAATAAGAACAAGGAAGGTACTAACAGTGGGGCGGGGGTGGGGATTGGGGTGGGGGAGGGGGAGGTGTCATTGAAAATCAAAGACAGCATTACGTTGTTAGAAAGGATGCTTGATAAGGACTCGTCTAATGAGGTCGTATGGTAAGAGGTCAGATATAATAACGGAGAGGTCACTCTGCTGAAAGTTCTCTATTGCCCTCTGAAAAATTCCAGAGATGCAGAGGAAAGGTGTACAAAGATGATACTGGAGAGGAGCGAAAATAACAGAGCAATTGTTATGGAAGAATTTAACTTTCCAAATATTGACTCAAAATGCTGCAGTACAATTACTTTCTCTGGGTCAGTTTTTGTCCAATGTGCGCAGAATAGTTTCCTGACACAGTACGTAGATAGCCCAACAAGGGCCGAGACCAAATTGAATTTGGTACTGAGTAATGAACCAGACCAGGTGTTAGATTTGGAGGTAGGTGAACACTTTGCTGATAGTGACCACAATTCAGTTATGTTTACCTTAGCGATGGAAAGGGACAGGTGTATACTGCAGGACAAGTGTTATAGCTGGGGGAAAGGCAATTATGATGCGATTAGGAAAGGTTTTAGGATACATAGGATGGGGAAGGAATTGCAGAGGAAGGGTACAATTTAAGTGTGGAGATTTTTCAAACAACAGCTTCTGTGTGTCCTTGATAAGTTTATACATGTCAAGAAAGGAGTAAGTGGTCAAGTGAGGCTGCTGTGGTTTCCTGAAGCAGTTGAATCTCTTGTCAAGAGGAAGAAGGAGGCTTATGTAAAGATGAAACGTGAAGGCTCAGTTCGGATGCTTGACAGTTACAAGTCAGCCTGGAAGGACTTAAACAAAGAGCTAATAATAGCCAGGAGAGAGCATGAGAAGTCTTTGGCAAGGAGGATCGTGGAAAACCCTCAAGCTTTCTATCAAATGTCATGAATATTAGAATGAACAAATGAAGATTAATGGCAATCAAGGACAGGAGTGTTAAGTTGTGTGTGGAGTCTGAGGAGATAGGAAAGGCTGTAAATTAATATTTGAATCAGTATTCACAATGGAAAAAGAAAATGTTGTCGAGGCCAATACTGAGATACAGGCTATTAGACTAGACGGGATTGAAGTTCGTAACGTGGAGATGTTAGCAGTTTTGGAGAGTGTGAACATAGATATGTCCCCTGGGCCAGATGGGATTTATCCTAGGATTCTGTAAGAAGCTAGGAAGGAGTTTACGCAACAATCTGTTCGGAATTTTACATTGCCATTGACTACAGGAATAGTGCCAGAAGACTGGAGGACAGCAAATGTAGCCCTTTGTTCAAGAAATGGAGAAGAGACAACCCTGGCAATTATATACCTGTCTTACTTTGGTTGTGGGTAAAGTGTTGGAAAGGATTATAAGAGATAGGATTTACCATCATCTAGAAAGGAATCATTTGATTAGGAATTGTCAACAAGGTTTTGTGAAAGGTATGTCATACCTCACAAATCTTACCGAGATCATTGAGAAGGTGACAAAACAGGTGGATGAGGGTAAAGTGAGGTATGTGGATTTCAGTGAAGCGTTTGATAAGGTCCCTCATGGTAAGCTATTGAAGAAAATATGGAGAGCGTGGTGTTGGAAAAGCCGAACAGATGAGGCAGCGTCCAAGATGCATGCAAGTTGATGTTTCTCTTGTAAGCCCTTCATCAGGAATCAGTTTTCTGGTCTGCAGCATCTGCAGTCTTCATTTTCTCCTCGCTCCTCGGATGTTGCCTGACCTGCTGTGCGTTTCCAGCACCACAATCTCGACTCTGATCTCAAACATCTGCAGTCCTTACTTTCTTCCAGAAAATATGGAGACGTGGAATTGTGGGTGACTTAGCGTTTGGATCACAAATCGGCGAGCTGAAAGCAGACAAGAAGGTGGTAGTTGATGGGGAATGTCCATCCTGGTGTTTAGTTGCCAGTGGTCTACTGCAAGGATCTGCTTTAGAGTGACTGTTGTTTGTCCTTTTGAATGACCTTAATGAGGGTATAGAAGGATGAGTTAGTAAATTTACGGTTGACAGTAAGGTCGGTGGATCTGTCGGCAGTGCTGAAGGATATTGTAGGAACTGAGCTGTAATGTTCCATGTGCATGGACCTACAATGGGCTAAATAGCTTCCTTCTGTGATGTAATGATGCTGAGGTACTCTGACCACAATAAAAGCTTTAGGTGCTTGGAGAGACAAGCTGGTCCAGTAAAAGACACACACTGCACAATCATCCATCATCTCGTCCTGTTCTCTGATATACAGCGGCCTCAAAATATCAGTCCAAACAAAAAGATTGATTCAAATTCAAGCAGTCAGGAGGACGTTCACCCGAGGGGATTACCGTCAGGGGATTCAATGAATAATAAGATTTCAGAATAACACAAAAAATAAAACAATATCACAGCAGCATAATAATTGGCAGCAGAGTAAAACTTATAGTTCCAAATATTTCCCAGTTCAGCATTGTGTTCAGTTTTGGTCACCTTGCTGTAGGAAGGATGGTATTAAACTGGAACTTTACAAGGATGTTGCCAGGACTCAAGGGTCTGAGTCATAGGGAGACGTTGGATAAGCTGGGACATATCTCTTTAGAGCGCAGGACACTGAGGGGGGCATGAAGTGCTTCGAGAAGCTAGTCATGGTGCACATCAGTTCCAGTCTCCCAGCCTGCCTCGATCCCCTATAATTTTCCTACCAGTGGAATGGGTCCATAGCGGGTGCCATATCCCTGGAACATCTGGACAACAAGTGCACCCACGTCAGATTCCTGCTCATTGACTATAGGTTCACCTTCAAAACCATTATTCCCTTCAGACTGATCACCAAACTCCCGGACCTTAGTCTTGGCTCCGCCCTATGAAATTGGATCCTGATCTTTCTGACCTACAGTACACAGTGAGTGAAAATAGGTAAGTGTGTCTCTTCCATGATAACATTCTATACTGAAATCCCAAAGGATGTGTCCTCAGCCCCCTAGTATACTCCCTTTTCACCCACGATTGTATTGCCAAATTTTGAACAAATGCCATCTACGTGTTCACTGATGACACCATCGTAGTAGGGCAGGTATGTGATGATGGCAAGTCAAAATACAGAACGGAAATGGAGGACTTGGTGATGTGCTGCACTGAGACCAACCTCTCTTTCAACGTCGGCAGAACTAACCAACTGATCAATGACTTCAGAAAGAAATGAGGAGAACATGCCCCCATCTGCATCAATGGAAATAAAGTTGGAAGAGTGGAAAGCATTAAGTTGCTCGGAGTGACGATAACCGACCTCCCATGTAGATGAGACAGCCGAGATGGCACAACAACGCCTCTTCTTTCTCTGGCAGCTCAGGACATTTGACAAGTCCACAACGACCTTCACCAATGTCTACAAATGCACCACTGACAGCAAAGTATCTGTGTGCATAATGACCTGGAGTGGCCACAGCCGTGCCCAGGACAGGAAGAGAAATGACAGAAGGTTGTGTGCACAGCCCATGCCATCACGGAAACCAATGTCCTATCCATTGTCTCCATTTACACAGCTCACTGCCGTGGAAAGGCTGACAACATTATCAAAGACACATCGCACCCTGGATCTCCTACAATCTCTTCCATCATGCAGACAATACAGAAGCTTGAACACACAAACCAGCAGCTCCTGGACAACATCTTCTGAGCCATTGTTAAACTAATGAATGGACTCCCTAACTTCAAATTATGCTGATCTTGCTCACATTCATGTTGCCTGTTGCCTGCCCTTTCTGGTGTATCCTGTATGTCTCAGTCTCAGATTTTCCTTTACCCTATGATCTGTATGTCCTTGCTTATTGTAGGAGGGAGATTCCCCAGGTAGGGACAAAGACTCTGGAGGCAGACAGGGCACAGGCACGGAATGGACTTTAATTCAAGCAAAACCTGGTTAATGCTGGGAGAATCCCAAAGGATCTTCCTCGAATCTGGCTTTGACATGAGAAGACAATCGTTTCCTTAATCTTTAGCTCAGATCAGACGGCAAATCCAATGACACATTTCGAGTTTACAGTAAAAGGACAGTATTTTTATACGTTCTGTGTTGCAATGATCGTACACAACTTTGTCAGTGTACCCTCCACTCCCCTTCTGCAGAACCAATCTTGTAAAACAACTGATCAATGATGGACACTCCCAGGGACAGCTCGAGGTTCTTATTTGTTTCGGAAGTTTAACCATTGTTGTTATCTCTAGGCCTTAGGATCTTTCTATAATGCATTCCCAAAGTTAGTGGCTGTGCTCTTTTTAGTCATATCCCTCATTGTTTATCTTGAAGGATTGCATAAATTCTATTCTCCATTGGGCAGGCTATCTCTTATCAAATTCTGAGATCACATTTTACATTAAAAAGTTGATTCTGTTACAAAATTAGTATTGTTATTATTATTTCTACTGTTAACCATTTTCTTAGTGAATTAGACAAGACATGCCGGGCATCTCTTTAAGCTTTTAGAATTCCGTTGAAATCTGTGTCCATGATTATTTACCAAATATTTAACTCGGACTTATTACAATTGTAAATAGCTTCAAAGGCGCAGTTAGCTTCTGAAAGATAACTTGAGTTGCTGTTTTTGTGGATGAAAAAAATCCTTACTGAGATCAGAATAAGTTACCTTGTGTAATGATTCTTCAAAGTTCTTGTGCTACAATTTCATTATTTCTTCTGTATTCTGTTAAAAATCATCGATTCTAAAAAAAGAACTTTCTATATCACGATGTTGGCATGTTTCAGAATCTTACGAATCAAATTATCATTTATTTTGCTTTGGAATAATTCCCTTCTCAAAGGCCCTTTTTCATTAATGCTGAAGCAATCTATTTTAATTTCAGGCTATTTTGAGGCTCTTCAAAAACAGACAGTTGAAGTAGACTTTTAAATTTTGGCCACTCCATGTCTCTAAAAAAAGGCAGCTCCAGCTCTCACTATGATCTGCCAGCACTGTGTATAAACAAAGAGTTTCACTCCACTTAGATACATATGACAATGACTCCTATCAAATCAAATGAAACCAAATCTAATAATACAGAGAGAGAAATTGTCACAAGGTCAATACACCCAGATCGAACGCTGCAGCCTGCCACATCCGGCCAAAAATCGTGATAGACAATTAAACAACTGACAGATGGAGAGGGCTCCACAATTGTTCCCATTCTATCAATGGATCAGCTCTGCACATCAGTGTAAAAAACAAGGAAATAGTATCTGTACCATCCTCGCCAGGGGTGTTGAGTCGATGATTCAACTCACCGTCATCATGATGCCCACAGAATCACAGATCAGTCTTCAACCAATTCGATTCGCTGCACGTGACATAAAGAAACAGCTGAACACAGTAGATATGACAAAGGCAATGGGCCCTGATCCCATTCCTGCAATAGGACTGAAGACTTGTGCTGTACAACAAGCCGTATCCCTGGGGAAGCGGTTTCCTTCCAGCTCCAACTCTGACATCTCACTGGCAATGTGGAAAATTACTCAGTGCCGAGGAATAATTACAATCTGACCAATTACAACCCTCTCAGTCTCATCACGATAGTCAAATTGGGAGTTCGTTTTGATAGAGCTGTCAAGCAGCACAGACATAAACTTACTCAACATAGTTTCCGATCGGTCCCCATGTGGAGATGGTGTTGTTTTGGAAAAGTCACTGGATGAATAATCCAGACCAGGCTAATGCTCTGGCAGCTGGTGGAAGTTAAAAACAATTAATAAAATATCGAGATCTCAAATCTGGTGTCAGTAACAGTGACCTTGAAGCCAATGTCGATTGTAAATACCAATTTGCTTTTCCAATGAACTTTCAGGAATTGATTCTCCCGTGCTTTCCTGGTCTGGCCTAAAAGTGACTCCAGACACACAGACATGTGATAAACTCTTCAATGGTCTCTGAAACGGCCAAGCAAGACACTCTATTTTATCAAACTGCTCTGTAGTCTTAAAGGATAAAACCGGACAGAACACCCAGCCCAAGCCTCAGTATGGAAAAAGGAACTGGAAAGACAGTCCTGTTGACCCTGTAGACATCTCCTTCCTAACATCTGCGAACTTGTGACAACATTTACAGAGCTTTCCCACAGACCGCACAGAAACATCGGGAGTGGAATAGGCCATACCGCACATTGAGCCTGCCCCAATCTAGTTAATGCCTGAACATCTCCTCAATGCACTTTTCCCATACACTGTACACATTTTCCTAAACCCCAGGGAATACAGGCTCGGTCGCCCCAAACTCTGCTCCATAAAAAGTCTGTCATCCCAGAGATCAGTCTGTTCATCCTTCGCTGCATTCCCTCAATGTCAGGTTTGTCCTTTATTAGGTACGGAGACCAAAACTGCACACAATACTGCACAATGTTCGAGTTGAGGTCTCACCAAGGGCCTGTACAGCTGCACTGATACACCCTTACTCCTGGACTCAAGCCCACCTGAAATAAGGGTCAACACCCCATTTATCTTCCTGACTGCTTTCTGCTCCTGCAATATTGTTTTCAGTGACTGGTGTACAAGGCGATCCCAGATCCTTTTCAATGTTACAGCTCCCCACATGGTGGGTCTGTAAACAGGTCTCTGTGCCAATGTATTCCCTGTATTGTCCTCTGTCTTCAGAACTCAGTGTCCTGCATGGAACTCAGATGTCTGTCCAAACAATAACAGAAGAAAAGTGCAGTTCCCTTCATAGATCGATATTTCTCAACCACTCCCTTTTCCAATGGTTGGCTGGAATTTTAGTGTTTCCCAACAAAGTAGACAACATCACATCTATCCACACTGCTCTTCATCTGCCACATATTTATTCATTCACTCCATTTGTTTTAATCACCTTGAAGGTTTTTTCACATCCTCTTCACTTTCAAAATCCTAGTTCCATCAGCAGACTTGGAAAGTTTGCATTTGATTCCCTCAACGAGATGTTTGAGATGTATTGTGAATATCTGGTGCCCCGGCACCAATCATTACGATGCCTCATGAGCCTTCCAAACTGAAAACCATCCATTTATTCCTCCTCATTGTTTCCTGTCAACACTCCCATTTTAACACCATGTTCATATGTTATCCCCTATCCCATGTGCTTTTACTTTGCACACGAGGCTTGGGACTCTATTAAGATTCTTGCTGAAAATCCAAGTTCAGTGCCTCTCTTGTTTTTTTCTGTAATTAATCTACCAGTCAGTTTCTCAAATATGTTTCCCATTTCATCAATCTGTGTTGATATTTTTTTCTATGCCCATTATTTTCAGTTCCAATAATTTCTCCAAATTAGTTTATTTACTAGTTTCATTCCACATCATTTTCTCATCAGACTCAGGTTTTCTCCTATTGCTGGGAAGGCTTTGTTTATGTATTTTTCTGTGAAGGCAGAAGTGAAGTAGCTGTGTCATGTTTCTCTGTTCTCCATTCTCCATTCCCTGGTTTCACTCTGTAAAGAAGCTGAAACTTTGACTAAAAAGAACAGCTGTTGTCTATTCACCCTGTCCATGCCCCTTGTAATATTAAACCTGAATTACTTATCCCCTCAACTTCCTCTGCTCCAAAATAAATAACTCAAGCTTACCTAGCCTCTCTCCACAGCTCATATGGTCCATCCCAGGGAGCATCTTGGTAAATCGCTTCTGCACCTCATCCAGTACAATCACATCCTTCCTGTAATGCGGCTCCCAGAACTGCACACAATATTTCATTGGGCCTTACCAAAGTGCTATGTAGAACTCGGATAATCTTTGGGTCAATGAATAAAGGCTTTGTCTACAGTCATGCTGAACTCATCAATTATCATATCCAGTCACATTCAGGGATGTGTGGAGAAGCACGCTCTGAGCTTCCGAGTGTGATGCCATTCTTTGAGTACTCCCCTGTCTTGTTCCTTATTCCAAAGTGTATCACCTCATATATACCGGTTTACAGTCCACCTGCCATTGTTCTGTCCATCTGACCATTCTATCTGTATCTTCCTGTAACAGAAGACCTCCCTCCTCACTGCCAACTAACCAGCCAATCTTTGTGTCAAACACAAACTTATTTATCACACTCCCACTACCCACTTCACATTCACAACACTTATGAATACCACAAATAATAAGGGACACAGCACTGATCTCTGCGGTACACCGGAGAAATTGAGCTCCAATCGCACAAACACCCTTCTACCATGAAGTTGAGTTGGGATGCAACTTACCAAGTCACTAATGGGCCCTACATGTTCCCTGGTTGTTCTGTTCCACTTGATATACGTGAAGAATATCTGGGGATTCTCCTTAATCTTGCCCTGCCAACAGGCTTCCATGCCCCTGTGTTAGTCAGTCCCCTCCGAGGGAAGAATTTCCTCCTTATTATGGTCTTTAATGGCATATCCCTTATCCTGTCATTATTTGCCTTAAATATAGAGTTGACAACTGGAGAAACATCCTGTTTATTTCCACCTCATCACATGTATCATAGATTTTTGAAATTTCACTGTGATCACCTCTCATGCTTTGAAACTGGAGAGGTCGCAAGACAAATCTCCCCATCAGAAAATCTTGTCATCTGAGGAAGAAATCTGGTGAATGTCCATTGCATATCCTCTGTGATCAGTATAATCTTTCTTAGATTAGATCACCAACACTGCACTCAATACCTCGAATACACTCTCACCAACACTCTATGCAACTGCTTCATGCTGTCTTTACCTCTATATTCCGATTCCCTTAAACAAACTCCAACCTAACTTTTACTTTCCAATTACACGTACTCCTCCAAATGCCATTCACGCTAATTGCATTTACGAACTCACTGTGTGAGTTATAGAGGCATAGGGTTGTACAGCATGGAAATAGACCCTTCAGTCCAATCCGTCCATATCTAGCAGATATCCCAACCCAATCTAGTACTCCCAATCTAGTCTCTTTTACGTTTAGATTTAATTACCTAAAGTGTGGAAACAAGTCCACACCGAACAGCAACACATCCAGACCCGTTCCCCCACATTTACTCCTTAACCTAACACTACAGGCAATTTAACATGACCAATTCACCTAAACTACACATTTTGGAATGTATGAGGAAACCCACACAGACATGGGGAGAATGTGCAAACTCCACACAGCCTGAGGCAGGAATTTAACCCGAGTCTCTGGCGGTGTGAAGTAGTACTGCTAACCACCGTGCCACCCAACAGCTTTTACCTCTCAGTCTAAACCTATGCCTTTTAGATCTGGACTCCCCGACCCCAGGGAAAAGACTTTATCCATTTATCCTCTCCATGCCCTTCGTAATTTTGTACATCTCTATAAGGTCACCGCTCAGACTCCAACGCTCAAGGGAAACAACCCCATCTGTACAGCCTCTCCATATCCCTCAAATTCTCCAAACCTGTCAACATCCTTGTAAATATTTGCTGAACCCTTTCAATTTTCATAACATATTTCCGATAGGAAGGAGACCAGCATTCCGCACAATATTCCAACAGTGGCCTAACCAGTGTCCCGTTGAGCCGCAACATGACCTCCCAACTCCAATACTCAATATTCTAAACAATAAAGGAAAGCAAACCAAACGCCACTTTAACTGTCCTATCTACGTGCGACTCCACTTCCAAGGAGCTATGAACCTGCAGTCCAAGATCTCCTTGTTCAGCAACACTCCCCAGGACCTTGCCATCAAGCGCATAAGTCCTGCTAAAATTTGCTTTCCCTAAATGCAGCACCTCGTATTTATCTGAATTAAACTCCATCTGCCACTTCTCAGCTCATTGGCCCATCTGGTCCAGATCCTGTTGTAATCTGAGGTAACACTCTTCGCTGTCGAGAACACCTACAATTTTGTTGTCATCTGCAAACTTACTAACGTTATGTCTTACGCTCGCATCCAAATCATTTATGTCAATGATAACAAATTGAGGACCCAGCACTGACCCTTGTGGTAATCCACTGATCACAGGCTTCCAGTCTGAAAAACAACCCTCCACCTCTACCCTCTGTCTTCAATCTTTGAGCCAGTTCTCGATACAAATAGCAAGTTGTCCCTGTATTCCGTGAGATCTAAACTTGCTAACCAGTCTCCCATGGAGAATCTTGTTGAACGCGTTACTGAGGTCCATATGGATCACATCTACTGCTCTGCCATCTTTGTTACTTTTTCAAAAAACTCAATCAAGACTGTGAGATATGATTTCCCATGCACAAAGGCCATGTGGACTATCCCTAATCAGTCCTTGTCTTTCCAAATGCATGTGCATCCTGTCCTTCAGGATTCTGTTCAACAACTTGCCCACCACCGACATCAGGCTCACTGGCCTATAGTTCCATGGTTTGTCCGTACCTCCCTTCTTAAAACTATGGCACCACGTTTGCCATACTCCAGTCTTCTGTCACCTCCCCTGTGACTACCAACGGTACAAATGTCTCAGGAATCACTTCTCCAGCTTCTCACAGAGTTCTAAGGTACACCTGTTCAGGTCCTGGGGATTTATCCACCTTTACCCGTTTCAAGACATCCAGTACTTCATCTTCTGTAATATGGACATTTATTAAACGTGTAATCATATATTTCCTGCCATTCTATATCCTCCATATCCGTTTCCACTGTAAATACTGATGCAAAATGCTCGTTTGTTATCTCCCCCATTTTCTGTGGGTCCACACAAAGACTGCCTTGCTGATCTTTGAGGGGCTCTATTCTCTCCCTGGTTATGATTTTTGTCATTAATGCATTTGGAAAAACCCTTTGGATTCTTCTTAATTCTACATGCGAAAGCTATCTCATGTCCCCTTTTTGCCCTCATGATTTCCCTCTGAAGTATGCTCCAACTGCCTTTATACTCTTCTCAGGATTCGCTCAATCTATCCTGTCTTTCCCTGACATATGCTTCCTTCTTTTTATTAATCAAACCCTTTAGTTAGCCAGCATTCCCTATGCCTACTAGCCTTTCCTTTCATATACTTTCTCTGGATTCTTGTTATCTCATTTCTGAAGTCTTCCCATTTTCCAGCCTTCTGTTTACCTGTGAACATCTGCTCGCAATCAGCTTTTGAAAGTGATTGCCAAATACCATCAAAATTGGCCTTTCTCCAATTTAGAACTTCAACTTTTAGATCTGGTCTATACTTTTCCGTCATTACTTTAAATCTAATAGAATTATGGTCGCTGGCACCAAAGTGCACCTCCACTGACACCTCAGTCATCTGCCCTTTCTTATTTCCCCAGAGTGGGTCAAGCTTTGAACCTGCTGTCGTAGGTTCATCCACATACTAAATCAGAAAATGTTCTTGTACATACTTAACATGAGCAGCAATTCAGTCCAACATGGCTCAATGATCAGATAGAATGACTTACCAGGAACACCAACTATAGTAAGGATGGGATAGTAACCAGCTTGAATAACCATCAACACATCATAGATCCGAAATGCTAATGAGATCCAAGGTTGAGAAAGCCAGTAAAGACCCCCGGATAAACTCCTGTCCATTGTTGGAACATTCCAGCCTAATGTTCTCAGATTCTGATCCATTGTTGGAACATTCCAGCCTATTGTTCTCAGATTCTGATCCATTGTTGGAACATTCCAGTATAATGTTCTCAGATTCTGATCCATTGTTGGAACATTCCAGCCTATTGTTCTCAGATTCAGATCCATTGTTGGAACATTCCAGTTTAATGTTCTCAGATGGTGATCTCTCCTCCCCCTCTCTCTGTGTCTGCTGATGCAAGTTAGTGCTGTCGCCGATGTTCCCGCTGATACTAAGGGATAGCACATTGAACCGAGTCCCTAATTAATAGAAGAGGAAAGCCCTCCAGTAACACATTTAGGATGCACGGAGACTGACATCAATCACAGTCGCTGAACAAATAACTCCCGTTCACCCATTTCAATTCAACACTTTTTTTATTAAAATTCAAAATTATGATTAAAGCTTACACATTTTGGATGGGATATGTTGGGGTGACTGAGGGAACAAATGTTGGGGCTGGTAGAACAATCATGTGTAAGCATTCAACCTGCCTTGGATATGTTAGCAATGCCAGAGGTTTATCAGAATATAAGCATGCTTCTCCGTTTCTAAACTGAAACATACATTCTGTATCCACTGATCAGGCACTGCAATATTAGTAAGACATTGAGTGAACTTTTATCGTCCATGATCTGAGAAGACTACATGCGGTTATAACAGACAACGACGTGGTTATGTTAACAGGGAATCATACCTTAAGAGACAATGGGGACTGCAGATGTTTGATAATTCAGTGTAGGCAAAGCATGGCGATGGTAAAGGCACAGTAAGCCAGGCAACATCCGTTTAGCAAGAGAGTCGTCGTTTCAGGCAGGACCTTTCTTCAGGACTGGGGAGGGAGAAGGGGGCTAAGTGAAAATGGGTGATGGGGTGAGGCGGGGGAAAAGATCAGTGATAGGTGAGGGAAGGTAGGAGGTGATAGTGATAGATCGGTGGGGAGTGTGGAGCAGATGGTGGGAAGGAAGATGGACATTAGGTCTCCTCGAGAGGGCAGATGTGAGTCCAGGGGTTGGATCTTGGATCTGGGTTGGACAAGGGAGATTTGTACATCAGTGAATCCAATGTTCATGCCATGTGTTTGCTGGCTGCCGAGGCAGAAGATGAAGTGTTACTGGTAACATCCTGGTATATCTCTTCTGAACCATCTCCAGCTTAATAATCTCCTTCCTGTAACAGAACTGCACACAGTACTTCACAAGAGGCTTTATCAATGTCCTGCACAATCTCAGCATGACGTCTCAACTTCTAACCTCAAAGGTCTGAGCAATGCAGTAACCTTAAACACCCTGCGCAACAAACTTCAAAGAATTATACCTGTGCCCCGGGTCCCTCTTTTCTATATAACTACCGAAGCCCAGCATTAATTGCGTAAGGCCTGCCCTTGTTTGATTTACCAAAATGCAATGCCTCACATGTATCCATGTTAAACACCATCTGCCACAACTCAGCCCAGTGAATGATATTACTGCCCCCTCATACTTCCCCTTCGGATTAAAACAACAATCCCCTCTCCAGAAGGCTTACAGACAACCGCCTTGAGTTTCTCTAAGACCCAGAGCTTGGTTTGCCTTGTGCAGGTAGAAGGAGGAGACGGTAAGCAAAAGCTGGAAAGGAAACAGCTGCCTTGTATCAATGAATGATTTTAGGAAGAGGGAAGCCACATGTTAGAGATTTGAAATAGGACCGGTGTTTTGGGACCAGAATTGTGCTCCTTCATTATCTCTGGTGTTCAGTATTGATATCTACTCGAGATCCTTCATAGTGCAGTGTGTGTTTGCAGGATTTCTTCCACAAAAATAGCAGACTACTGATAACAGCCATTTACACCAGAAATGATAGCCAAACAATTAAAGATCTTCATAGTTTGTCTCAATGGCACAGCAAATGCACTCACCATCCTATAGTTAAGGCGAATAACTTGTACTTTCTTCAATGAAAAATGTCCCCTGTATAATTTGGTAATGTTAACTAGAATTTGATAAATCCATTCACTTGAAATATAACCCAAAATCTGAGCATAGTTTCGGCCTTGATTAATGGATGGTGCCCACGTTTCTGATGCAGAACACTTGATTCGATTCCAGTCCATGACTGTCAGGTAATGCCCCTATCTCTGGAGAAGATGGTGCATATTCATGTCCTGTGGAGGTGTGTCACAGCGTGTTACAACAGGCTGATGAACAAACACACAGGAGCATCGTGTTGAAGCTTCAGCGGCTAATGTTGAATGATGGTAGTGTCCATATCACTGCGGCGAAAATTCCAGTTTCAAAGTCCACAAAGCTGTTTCATAATATGTCTGAACAAATTGATTAAACCCTTTTTGTAATCGTGCCTTGATGTAGAAGGAAGAGGTACGACTACTGAATTTGAGAATTGAGACGCAGGACGACTGAAAGCACTACTCTTCGTGTTGATTGGAGTCACATTTGCACTTTCTAGAGGTTTATACAATGATGAAGGGTATGGATAGGGTGAGTGGTCAAGGGGCACGTGAGGTAGCGTCTGGAAATACAGAGTACAGATCATTACTCATTTTGTGTTAGGAAATCTGTAACCAGTGGAATTCTTCAGGGATCTGTGTGATGTCATCAACAAATTACAATCCATACCAATGAGTTGGATGGAGAGGATGGAGCTCAGTTTGCTCATGAATCAGGACAGTCATTCAATGAGATGTCAAATGGAGACAGAGCGTCTGCAATGGGCTACAGGCAGGAGGAGGGCAGAGCGTCTGCCATGGGATAGAGATAGGGCAGAGCATCTGCAATGGGATACAGATAGGGGAAGGGCAGAGCATCTGCAATGGGGTAGAGACAGGGGAAGGAAAGAGCATCTGCAATGGGATAGAGACAGGGGTGTACAGAGCATCTGCAATGAGATACAGACGGGGAGGGTAGGGCGTCTGAAGTGGAACACAGACAGGGCGAGGGCAGAGAGTCTGCAATGAGATACAGCCCGGGGAGTGCAGAACGTCCATTGCAGTCTGCAATGGGACACAGACTGGCATTAGGCAATGGCATAAAGACAGAGGACAGTTGTGAGCAAACCTTCACCAGAAAAAAATAACAGTACTATTTTATATATATATATATATATATATATATATATACACACACACACACGCGATGGGATTTTTCTGTTTTGAGGAAAAGACGAAACAGCAGGAAATTATTTAGATGTAAGGAGAATGCAAAACTTAGTGGTACCGAGGGATTTATGTGTTCTTGCACATGACTCACATCAAATTACTCTGAAGATGCAGCAAATGATTTGGAAGGTAAATGGAACGATTCTGTTTCGTGCAAGGTGTGTTGGGAGTGATATTAGCGATGTATTTTTCTGCATCAGTACAGGCCATTGCTGAGATCACATCTGATGTATTATGTGTCGTTATAATTGCCTAAAATGAAAAAAAAAACAAAATTGCTTTCAAAACGTTTCAAAGTTTTTTCTCTTTACTCATTCTTGAGATGAAGGCATTCCGTTATGAAGAATTAACAGTTCAGCCTGAGAATGAGTGTTGCTGTATTGACCATATAAGATCTTTAGAAGAGTATAGTTGGTGAATACCAGATGGATATTTCTTCTTGTGTGGGAGAATAAAACTGGGGAAATAATTTAAGAATAAGTCAATTTGAAAGGCAAGGTCATTGGACTGAAAAATTGAACTCTGATTTCTCTTCATATATGATGCCAGGCAGGCTGAACTTTTCCAGCAACTTCTGTATTTGTTTTAGAATAAAACATATTCATCTTAACACAGATATTGTGAAGATATGAAACGATTATTTTTACATTATGCAGGCACATATTAACAGATGTTCAAAACAAGTAGGGCCATTTATTGTTAATGAATTGATTCTGTGTACGACAACAGCAATAATGCACTGACCTGGAGTCGAGAATGTGATGGAGTCATAAAGTTCGGACAATGTTCAAGGAGAGCTGACATGGTCCAACTTGGGATCTGATAACGTTATTGATTTAACTTAGAGATGGAAAAATGTAGCCTATCTGTGAAGGAATTATCTATTGCTGCCTTTCTGTTTCCCTGTCGCTCATCACAGCAACATGTGGAAGTGAAAAAAAAACATTCGTCTTTCACACTCATGGAGGATTCCTGATGATGATTCATTAGAATCTCCCCATTGCCTGAAGCAAAGCAATTCAGCCAAATCCAACTGTTTCAGAAAGAAATCTCATTGGCAGAAGGTTCTGCGAGCAGAATAATTTCAGAAGTAATTATTCAGACTCGATAGTGAGGGTGACAGACAAGAGATTCTGTGTCTGCAAATGGGAATCCGGGATGGTGTTTAGCCTCCCACGTGCCAGGGTCCAGGATGTCGCAGAGCGGCTGTCCAATGTTGTCACCGGGGTGGTGGAGCAGCCAGAAGTCTTGTGCACGTCACTACAAATGACACAGATAGACATAGTGATGAAGTCCAGAGTGAATATAGAGAGCTAAAATAAACATAAAAGACAGGACCGCGACAATGGTAATATCCAGTTTACTTCCAGTGCTCCGTGCTAGTGAGGGCAAGAACAGGAGGGTATAGCAGATGAATGGGTGGCGAAAGATTTGGTGCAGGGGGCAGAGATTTAGATTTTTGGATCACTAGGATCTTTTGTGGGGCAGAGGTGTTCTGTTTGGGAAGGACGGGTTGTACCTGAACTGGATATCCTGGCAGGCAGGTTTGTTTGCGCTGCAAAGAGGGTTTCAACGAGTTGGGTTGGGGTTGGGGAGGAGTGGGATCCTCAACAGCAGGAAGGCAGGTGTGAGACTGGAAAGAAATGCAGTAATCAGAAACAGTAAAGTGAAGAGAAAGTTTGGCTGGAACACGACAGGGAGCAAGGAATGTCCGTTGGATTAAATTGCAACTGTTTCTATGCAGGATGGCTGACAGGTAAGGCCGATGAACTCAGGGTGTGAATAGGTATGTGGGACTTGGATATGATAGCCATTACAGAAACATGGCTAAGGGAGGGACAGGACAGGCAACTTAATGTACCAGGGTACAGGTGCTTCATGCTGGACAGAGACGGAGGAAGTAGGGGACAGGGAGTTACATTTTTGATTCAGGCGATTATCACAGCAGGAATCAGAGATAAAATAATTGATGGATCATCCAATGAGGATTTGTGGGTTGAGCTAAGAAATAAGAAGGGAATAGTGATAGTATTTGGATTGTTCTAGAGGCACACAAATAGCAAACAGGGAAGTAGGAGAATAAAAATATGTAAAGAGATTGGGCAAACTTGCAGGGTCAATAGGATTGCCATAGTAGGAGATTTTAACCTTCCTCCCATAGACTGGGAATGACATAGAATTAAGGAATAGATGGGCTGTACCTATTAAGTTTGTTCAGAAAAGTTTCCTCGAGCAGTAAGTAGAGGGTGCAACTCGGGAAGGGACGAAACTTGACCTATTCTAAGAACTAGGGCAGGACAGATGACTGAGGTTACAGTGGGGGAGCCCTCTGGGACAAGTGACCATAGTTGTATTAATTTTAAAATAGTTATGGAGAAGGACAAAACTGGTCTATATGTTCAAGTTCTAAATTGGGGGAAGGCGAATTTTGACAGAATTAGACAGGAGCTTATAGGGGTTGGTTGGAGGAGTTTGTTTGCAAGCGAAAGGACTTCTGGCAAGTGGGAGGCCTTTAAAAGTGAAATGTCTAGAGTTCAAGGTCTATATGTTCCTGTGAGGGTAAAAGGCAAGGTTGAGAGGAAGAGGGAACCTCGGATGTCAGGAGATATTGAGGCTTTGACCAGCAAAAAGGAAGCATGGCTCAGATCCATGCAGCTGGGATCATGCGAACCTGTGGTGGTGTGTAGGGGATATAGGAGTTTACTGAAGATGGAAATCAGGTGGGCGAAAAGGGGGCACAAGATAGCCTTGGCTGAGAAGATTAGGGTGAATCCAAAGACGTTATTTAAGTATATTAAAGTAAAAGGAATAACTAAATGAGAATATGACCCCTCAACTTCCAAAGTGAACATGCATGTCTGGAACCGTAGGAGATTTCCGAAATTCTCAATGAATATTTCTTCTCTGTCTTTCCCGTGGAGAAATACATGAAGACTTGGAGGTTAACAAAGGTCGCGGTGTTATCTAGGGGTGAGTCATTATCACAGCAGAGGACGTGTTGGCAGTATTAGAATGTTTGAAGGTGGATAAATCTCCTCATCCTAAACACATGCATCCAAGAACACTGCAAGAGGCTACAGAAGAAAGTACGGGGACCCTGGGAGATATGTTTGCATCATCGTTAGCCACAGGTTAGGTTCCAGAAGATTGGAGGGTAGCTAATGTTGTGCCATGATTCAGAAAGGGAAGCAGAGAAAAATCTGGGAACTATAGGCCAGGAAGTCTAACATCTGTGGTACGTTGGTTACTTGAGAAGACTGAGGGCTAAGACATACATGCATTTGAAAAGACAGCGTTTGATTAGAAATTGTTTTTTTTTCAGATTCTCTGCAGAATGGAAACAGGCCATTTGGCCCAACAAGGCCACATCGACCCTCCAAACAGTTACCCACCCAGTCCCATTGACCTACCCTTTATTTATCCCTGACGAATGCACGTAACACTATGGTTAACTGAGCATGGCCAATTCACCTAACCTTTACCTCTTTGGATTGTGGGAGGAAAATGGAGCACCCGGAGGAAACCCACACAAACACAGGGAGAATGTGCAAACTCCACATGGAGAGTTTCCCGAAGCTGGAATCAAGCCCAGATCCATGGGACTACAAGGCCGCAGTACTAATCACTGAGCCACCATGCCACCCTTGCTTGTTGGCAAAACAGTTCAATGACACAAGGACAAAATCTATCTGCCCTTCACCCATGATGCAAGTTCCAATACAACATACCACGGATAATTCATTCTCCACTGAAAATGTCATCTTATTATTATTATTTATTATTGTTTGTTATTATTAAATTTAATAATTATTATTAATTGTTGTTTACACTGAGCAGATTGCATGGCTTTATGAATGGGAGATCATGCCTCACAAACTTGCTTGAGCTCATTGATGCAGTGATCAGTACTATTGATGAGGGCAGGGCGGGAGAAGTAGTCTGTATGGTTTTCGGTAAGGCCTTTGAAAAAGTTACCATTGATAGGCTGTTCTGGAAGGTTGAATCGCATGGAATCCAGAGGGAGCTGGCAAATTGGATACACAATTGGCTTGATGGTAGTAAGCAGAGCGGAACAGTGGAAGGATGCTCTTGGACTGGAGGCCTGAGACACATGACGTTAATCTGGGATCAGGGCTGGGTCCATTGTTGTTTATTATCTATGTCAATGATATTCTTGAGAATGTACAAGGCATGATTAGTAAATTTGAAGATGACACTAAAATAAGTGGTATCATGGACAGTGAGGAAGTATATCAGACATTGCAGCAGGACTTTGATCAACTGGAGAAGTGGGCCAAGGAATATTTTTAGGAGAATGTGAAGACTGCAGATGCTGGTGATCAGAGCTTAAAAATGTGTTCCTGAAACAGCGCAGCATCAAAGGAGCAGGAGAATCAACTTTTCTGGCATAAGCCTAGTAACCCTCCAACCACAAGGGATGAATGCAGATTTCTCCAGCTTCCTCATTTCCCCTCCCCCCACCTTTTCTCAGTCCCAACCCTCAGACTCAGCACCGCCTTCTTGACCTGAAATCTTCCCGACCTCTCCGCCCCCATCCCTTCTCCGGCCTATCACCCTCACCTTAACCTTTTCCCACCTATCGCATTCCCAACGCCCCTCGCCCAAGTCCCTCCTCCTTACCTTTTATCTTAGCCTGCTTGGCACACCCTCCTCATTCCTGAAGAAGGGCTTATGTCCGAAACGTCGATTCTCCTGCTCCTTTGATGCTGCCTGCCCTGCTGCGCTTTTCCTGCAACATATTTTTAAGCGAGGAATATATATGCAAAATTATATGAAAGTAGGAGTTTCATGGCGAATGGTAGGGCCTTAAGGAGTGCAGTTGAGCAGAGGGACCATGAAGTTCAGGTACACCGTTCTCTGAAATTGGAGTCACAGGTGGAGATGGCAGTGAAGAAGGCTTTTGGCACACTATCATTTATCATTCAGCACATGGGGAAGAAAATTGGGAAATTGTGTTGCAGTTATACAGGATGTCAGTGAGACTGCACTTGTAGTGTTGTGTTCAGTCTTGGTCGCATTGCGATCGGAAGGATGTTTATAATTTGGAATGTGTGCAGACGGATTTACAAAGATGTTGCCAGGACTCAACATTGTGACTTATAGGGAGAGGTAGGACAAGCGAGAACTTTTTTCTTTAGAGTTTTGCAGACTGAGAGGAATCCAATAGAAGTGCACAAGATTATGAAAGGCCTGGATAGGGTGAATGGACTCAGCCTATTTTCCCAGAGTTGTGGAATTGAGGACGAGAGGACATCAGTTTAAGGTGAGAGGAGAAAGAATAAAAGGGAAACTGATGGAAACTGTTTTACACAGTGAGTGGTATGCAAAGGGAATGAGCGGTCAGCTGAAGTGGTTGAAGCATTTATATTAACAATATTTAAACGGCATTTGGACAAGTAAATGGGCAGAAAAGGAAGAGAAGTCTATGGGCCAAGTGCTGGGAAATGGGGTTAGTGTGGATGGACATTTGGGTCAGCATGGACCCGTTTGGGCCAAAGGGCCTTTCTCCATGCTACAGGACTTGATTAATCTACAAATAGAACAGCATTTGGGTGAAAATCTCGTTTTTCCTTTGGTCATGAGTTCATAAGATCTTTCAAGTTAACTTTGCAGATATTTTGCCTTTCAGTTTGTTATCAAACGTGTGTGTGTGTGTGTGTGTGCGTGCGTGTGCGTGTGCGTGTGTGTGTGTGTGTGTGTGTTTGTTCCACAGCATTTTTCAAAGTGAAATATCAATGTACATATATGCAAATGTTCTCGTCATTCTTGTTTCCATCATAGTTTGAGTAATTTTGCTTTTGTCATAAAAGTATTGTTTTAGCAGACAAAAGAAATCCATCTGACTTGTTCCTAACACTGACCCTGACACACTCTGAGAACTATATCCTTGGCCACATCACCATACTAGTTTTTTTTTGTGGCCAGCGGAGGAATGGGACTAGAAAATGGAACAGCGGTCCAAAAGCACATGAAATTATAGACTCAGTGAGCCTAACGTCAGTATAGAGGAATTCTTTTGGAGGGGATTCTGAGGGATAGGACTTCCATCCATTTAGAAAGACAAGGACTGATTAGAGATAGTCAACATGGCTTTATGTGAAGAAAATCATGTCTCATTTATGTGTTTGACTATTTTGAAGAGGTAACAAAGAAGACTGAAGAAGGCACTGTTGTATATATTGTTTACACAGTCTTCAGCAAGGTGTTTAGTAAGGTTCCCCATGGTAGACAGGTTACTAAGGTTACGTCACAAGGAATCAGGGAAAGCTAACCAATTGGTACAAAATTGTCCTGAATGTAACTGATTATTTTCCAGACTGGAGGCTTGTCGCCAGCGGTGTGCTGAAAGAATCAGTGCTGACCTCACTGCTTTTCATCATGGATATAAACGACTTGGATGGGAATATCGGAGGCATGGTTAGTAAGTTTACAGATAACATCAAAATCATGGTGCAGTAGACAGTGAAGAAGATTATCTCAGAGTACAATGGCACCGTTGACCATCAAAGGGCCAAGGACTGGCAGATAAAGTTTAATTTAGGTATTTGTGAGGTTTTGCTTTTTGGTAAGTTGAAGCAGGGTCGTGCCCTAGGGAATGTTGCTGAACAAAGTGACCTACGGGGAAGGTTCATAGTTCCTTGCAAGTGTAATTGCAGGTATACAGGGTGGTGAACAATGCAGTTGGCATGCTTGCCTGAATCGGTCACAACATTGTGCATAGAAGTTGGGATGGCATGTTGTGCTTGCATAGGGACGATTGTGAGGCTACATTCAGAATGCTGCGTACAATTTATTTGGCTCTGCTAAAGGATTGATGTTGTTAAAATTGAAAGGATGCAGAAAAGATTTATAATGGTTTTCTGGAACCTGAAGGTTTCACCAATAGGGAGAGGATGAACAGGTTGAGGCGTTTCCCCCTGGACTGTCGGATGCTGAGGGGTGACATGAAAGTGGTTTATAAAATCATAAGGGGTATGGATAGCCTGAATGACCAAGGTCTTTTCTCCAGGGTGGGGGAGTCCACAAGTAGAGTCATAGGTTGAAGGTGACGGGGGAAAGGTTTAGAAGGGACCTTAGCAGTTACTTTTTTTCATGCAGAGGGTGGTGCGTGTACGGAAAGTGCTGTCAGATGAAGTGATGGAAGCGGGTACAGTTACATGTTTAAATGTATCCGGACAGGTACATTAATAGGAATGGTTCAGAGCGATGTGAGCTAAATGCTGGCAAGTGTGACTAGATCAGATTGTGATATCTGGTCAGCACGGGAAAGCTGGAATAAAGGATCTGTTTCCATGCTGTACGACTCTCTGATTGAATAAGAGGGCTGAGGAAAAATTCTAAAAAGGGCCTTTCAAGTGAAAATTTTCTTCCCCAGATGTTTGAGGTGTCTCTCTCATTACAAGAATTCAAAGCTGAGTTAGTTAAATAATTGACAGAGAAGTGAGTCACGGATTGTGGGATACAGTGGGGCTGACAACACAACCTGATCAGCCACAATCTTAGTAACTGGTGGGAAAAGCTCGAAGCATCACATGACCCACTCCTGCTCCTCAGTCCCATGTTTCCGTGTTCCATTCAGCCCCTCAAACCTGCTAGACAGGAGCAGTTGGAGACCACTTGCTGATATAAACTGGTGCCAGAGACAGAGGCTACCATTCAGACCCTTAATACTGTCACATACAGTTTGGGGTGATTTGGAAAATGTAATTGGAAATCCCAGGATGATTATGGAAGAGAACCCTCATCTCTCCTTACAGAGCTGCCCCTCTCTGCAACTTGTGTGTCATTTATTAGTCTTGTTGTAGACCCAGGTTCATTGCGAATACAGTCCCCATACCTCAACCAGAGATGGCTCACAAAACTCTCTGGTCTCCCAGGCCACAACATTCAAACAGACCTCACAGAAAAATATCACCCATTGACTTAGTTTCCAATTAAAGAATGTGAGAACATCAGAAACAAGAGCATGTTGATCACCTCCCCACCCCCACCCCCCAACTAGCCTGCCTTGCCTTTCACTAAGATCGTGGCTGATCTGCCCCTAGTCTCAAATCCTCTTTGAAGTTCAAATCTACATAATTCTCAACTCTCTGACAGGTCAAAACCGCTCTCCAGCCTCTACAAACACTTCCATCGAACGCAGAACATTGAACAGTACAGCACAGTAGAGGCTCTCGACCCTTGATGTTGTGCCATCCGTTTATCCTGCTCTAAGATCAGACTCACCTACAGTCTTCCATGCACTTGCTTCCATGTGCTTATCGAAGAGTCTCCCAAGTTTCCCTCAGGTATTTGACTCTACTCCTACCGCTGGCAATGCATTCCACACAGCCACCACATTCTGTCCGAAAAAAACCAACAGCTGACATCTCGTCTAAACTTTCCTTTAATTACCTTAAAATTATGATCCCTGGTGGTAGACATTTCTGACCTGGTGAAAGGTCTCTGGCTATTCGCTCTCTCTTTGCCTCTCATCACCTTTATCCTCTATCAAGTCACCTCTCATTCTCCTTAACGCAAATGAGAAAAGCCTTAGCTCCCTCAATCTTTCTTCATAAGACCTGCCCTCCAGTCCAGGCAGGATTACTAAATCTTCCTCATCCTTCCTATAATGGGGCCACCAGAAGTGAACAAAATTTTCCAGGAGCGGTCTAAGCAGGGCTCTACAGAGCTGCAGCATAACCACACGGCTCTTAAAGTTAATCTCCCTTCTAATGAAGGCTAACACACCATTCGCCTCCTTAACAACCCTATCAATTTCGGTAGCAACTTTGAGGGATCTATGGACATGGACACCAAAATCCCTCTGTTCTTCCACACTGCCAAGAACCCTGCCTATAACCCTATATTCTGCAAATATAAGCTTTCAAAGGGAATTGCTTCACGCTTTTCCAGCTTGAATTCCATCTGCCACTTCGTAGCCCAGCTCTGCATTATCTCAATGTCCTGTTGCAATCTACAAATGTCCTGCAAACACCCATGTACCACTTCACAAACCTACGTGTCATCGGCAAACTTACTAACCCACCCTTCTACTTCCTCATCCAAGTCAGTTATAAAAATCATAAAGAGAAGAGTTCCCGTAACTGATCTTTGTGGGACACCACTGGTCCCTTTCAGTGATCTAGCTCCCCTAACTCTGTGTAAGAGAATTCTTGACATTCACTACCCTCTGTTTGAAGAAAACATTCTCTGCTTCTACACTTTGACCTATTGATATGAACAAAAGACGGTACACGAGGGATTAGACAGAGAGATTGGCCCTGAACTCAAGGCAATAATTGACTGAGGTTGACATCAAGGAGTCTGAGGAAAATCTCACTTATTGAAATTGATTACGACCTCATCTACTGTTTGAAATCATTCACAGCATAAGAGAAGATGTTGATCATCAGTGGACATCAGTCACCTCAGTCGGAGGGCATCACTGCAGGAGAACCTCAGAGTAGCTCCCTCAGCCCAGGCATCCCCAGTTTGTCATCATAGAATCCTTACAGTGTGGAAAGAGGCCATTCATCCCATCGAGACCAAAGTGAGCAAAATTGGGGGTATTCACTGACGTTTACATAGTTTTGAGAACAAGGTGACCCTCCTCAGCACTTGAAGCAATCTGTGTCTACGTGTAACAAGAACTGGACACCATTCAAGATCGTGCTGTTAAAGTCTGGGGAACATTCATGCAACAGCACAGCTAGACATTGTACATTTCCACAGGAAAAGGCGCAGCTCATTTGCCACCTCAGTCTGTGTTCACAAGAATATGTGGAAGTCATTCAACCCATCAAACTATTGGACAAGATGTGTGATAGCTCATTCAGCCAGACCTGCCAAATACATAGTAGGAGAAGGAATCTGTTCACTCCCTCATTTACAAGGGATCAGAAAGAGAGTGTTTTGCACCTGGAGTTACGTACTGAGGGACAGAAAGCGGTCATTCAGCTTCTCAAGTCAATAACCCAGGACCAGGAAGGTGTCAGAGATGTTCCAGCTTCACAAACAACTGGAGCAGGGACTAAACAGAGACTGCACCATCCTGTTCCTCGTGGCTTAATTGCTCATAGTACATATGTGTAACTTTGACATGGATTTCTGGCAGTAGGAATGAAGCCAACTTTTTGAACCATTCACCAAGGTGTCTTGCATCTCCATAATAATAGACCCATGGTCTCCATATAGGTCAGAAGGTGGTGCGGAATTGTTAACACTTTTAGAATGATGGTATTGTGACTGCTGACACGATTGTGTCCAAAGTAACATTCAATTCAGTATCACACAGTAACTGTGCATTAAAATGTCAGGGACACTTAAAGTGTTAAGCATACTAGTGTCACTCCTTCATCAGGTGGTAGTGGAGGGCTCGATCCTAACACACAGAATTTATCGCAAAAATTTACAGTGTGATGTAACTGAAATTATACATTGAAAAATTGACTGTCTGATAAGCCTTTCATCTGTTAGAATACCGTGATAGCTTCACTTCTTTCATGTGTAAATCACAAAACCTTTTTTAAAAAAGTTGCACTCTCGGTTTAGCTGTTAACAACGTTGCTAGCTAGACAATATGTTGAAGGTGTTGGCCCACTGTGTTCTCTGTCTATGCCATGATGTTTAGGGGTCACCATATGTTTGGGTCTCCCTGAATGGACGCAGCAGCTGATAACACAAACCCGAAAAAAGCGTCAATGAAACCTCTCTTTACTCTGTAATGACAGGGGCAAGTCAAATCCCCACACACACGGTGCACCCATTTAGTGTTGAAAACGTTTCTCTTCTTAGCGGTAAAAACCCGTTACATCTCTGCACAGTCCCACACTTACAGTTCCTCTCTCCTCAGAAGCAGTTGACAATGTAACATCACCTTCCTCTGTATCTCAGCAACTATAATGGCAGCACTTGTATTGCAGATGGAGTAGATCACCACATTTAGAGAATAAGGACCGAGGGAATATAACTCAATTTAAACAGGGACACATCAAAATTAACATGATATTCAGGAATATGGGAAAACGGGAAATTTTAGAATTAGCTCCCACTTTATTTTCATTCTGCTTCATCATCAACAGTTCCTTTGTTCGCTTTTCATTTCTCGTGCTCTCTCTCTCTCTCTCTCTCTGGACATTTCTCCATCCATTCAACTAACCTCCCGGTCACTCATCCGGCCATCCCTGATAGAAATAATATTATTTCCCAGTTGCTTTCAGTTGTGATGTAGGGTCACTAGATTCGACACTTTATCTGTTTTTCTCCTGACAGACGCTGCCATACTTGCTGAGATTCTCCAAAATTTTCAGACAGTGGAGAATTTTATTTCATATCTCCATCATCCACAGTTCCTTGGTTTATTTCACCTTTAATACTGTTGTTTCACAGGATGTCAGCATCTCTGGTAAGGGCAGCATTTGTTATCCGTCACTAATTGCCATTGACTGCGAGTCCATTTGTGCAGACAATATGGCGCTGATTTTGTTTGTCACACTTAGTTTCTTTACCAAATACTATCAGTGAATTAATAAAAGAAATCCTGATCGTTTATGGTTGCCGGTGTAAAATGACGTTTCATTCCAATTGTTCCCATTCAAATTTAAGTTCGAACATCGGCTGTGGTAGGATTTGAATCAATGCTTTTAAAGTGATAACTTGTGCCTGTGAATTGCATCTGAGTTACACCGCCAGTGACATTATTACTCTGATATGAGATCCCTATTATGAAATAACTGGAGAGACAAGAAAAAGTTTGTGGTCAAAATATTTGTAACTGGAAGAGTTGTCAGAAAAGAACTGGAGCCGTAAAATATGAAGTTATGAAGGAGGCAGATGATGGCTAATTCAGCAACAGCACTGAGGCAGAGTTGGAGACTGGGGATATTATAAAGGTGGGTGTAGGCAGCTTTGATGACAAAGAGAATACAAAGACATAAAACAGTTCAGGGCAAAAGGGAGACTCAAGGGTCTGAACAGTCTTGTTCCTTCTTAGATGTTTATGAGTGAGGAGTCTGTTATTGATTTAAATGAAGTGGAGTTTGTGACTGAAACTGAAGATAACAGTTTATGCATTTTCAAAATATAAATAAATGAAATAGCAATAACCTTCACCATCGTTTATAAAATAGGCAGAGATTGGCTTACCAGGAACACCAATAATAGCGAGGATGGGATAATAACCCGCTTGAATAATCATCAGTACGGCTTGTATCCGCAACTCTAACCATGGCCAATCCTGAGAAAGCCAGTTTAGACCATTGGTTAAACTCCTGTCCAGTGTTGGAATATTCCAGTCTAAAGCATTCAGATTCTGATCCATTGTTGGAGCATTCCAGTGTAATGTTCTAAGATTCTGATTCATTGTTGGAACATTCCAGTGTGTTGTTCTAAGAATGTCTTCCTCTCCCTTTCTCTGTAGCTGCTGACCCCAATCATCTTGATGATGACACTGCCGCTGATGCTATGAGAAGAAAGTCCCTTATTAATAGAAGTGGAAAGCCTACAGGGACACACTCAGGATCCATGAAGACTGACATCAATCACAGTCACCGAACAAACAGCTCAATTTAACCCCTTTCACAACAACCCTGACAAATGACAATAATATGTGGTCTTCCTGAGATGTTGACATTGCTGACTGTCGGGCTAATGGCACGTCACGAATTGTAAAGTTAGAGGTGAGGCAGAGAGATGATGCTTTCTCTTTACTAGCTCAGTGATTCACCTCTGTTTTGGCAATGTAGGAATTGCCGGGCTCCTGAGCCTGTATCTGATTACTAGGCCTGCTGCATCCTTTGGCTTTATTTATTTCTATTTAACTTCGACATTTATCTTACCAACATTGCATGGCTTAAGTGGGTTTAGGCATTTTTGAGAGACCTACTTCAGTTGTATAGACGGTTAGATACAGCCTATTTCTTGTAGTCCGTGATGCCGCGGCCTGGTCCTGGAGAGTGATGGTCAAACTCTCACTGAACCAGGATTCTTAGTTTGACCTTTCACCGGTTATTGCTGGGGTCTCAGCAGGGCTGGAAGGCAGTAAATCTCTCCTGGCTGCTACACACTCCAGATTTCTCTCAGAATTGGCTTTTGATCTTCATTCCACATGGATTGGAGAACTGCATGTGAGACAATATGTTTCCTGAATTGGTTTTTGGCCAATTTTGTTTCTAGGATGTTACCATATTGGAGCAGTTACTGTTTAGTAATTAAATAACCTATTAATCTGTTAAGTTTTCCAATAAATCAAATTATTCCAAGTTTCTCTTGTTTTTGTTGTATTTTGTCTGCAGTGTTGGAATAAATTGCGTTTTGCTTAATGTCAAATATTTTGACCAAACGAATTGCATCTGAAACACAGCACCTCACAATTACCTTAAAATAAGAAAACGTTGGGATCGAGATGACCTTCGTTATATATTATGAGAGGCGTCTGTTCGGATCCGTAACAAGAAGGACAGATATTCACGTTTTAATTGGATAATTATTTAATGGACAATAAGTTTCAGGAACACGGGGTTTGACAGCGGAATGCGCCGAGCTGGATGAGCGATTACTCTATCAGGAATTATATCAGATACACAATCCACCCCACAGTTCCAGCCCAGATACGTATCAGACCAGATGAGATATCTGCTCAGCACAGAGCACTGTGCAGACCAGGCTCAGTACAATTCAGCAATCTGTGCAGGTGGGAATACTGAGCAGCTCTCTGTAATCCACTAGCTATCTGTCCAACATGGGGAGCAGTACAGACCACACCAGTGCATTGATTAAGAAGCCTGGACGAAACGGTCTGTCCAGCATGGGTCAAATGTAGAGTCTTGCTCTATAAACGTAGACAAGGCATCATGTTCAGTGTGGGAGCTGTGTTGTGAATAACAGTGAATTCATCTGTAACTCTCCCACCATGCAGAGCTGTGTACACCACCCCCGTGCATTGTTCAGTAACACTGGGTTAGATCATTGCCCAGCGTGGAGAAACTAGCAGCCCATGCTGGAAGTGACAGGATATGCAGCTCCCACCCATTTACAGCTCCATATCTCCATTGCGCAATGACAAGGGGTGCTATGGGTGTGTAAATCACTGCCAGAGAGTGATGACAGGGGAATCAGCTAAAATACCTACAAACAAAAGCATTTTGTGAAAAAAGGGAAAGGGAGATTGAGAGACAACTTCATGGAAGATCACAGGTTTCAGAATGCTTAAATTAAGATATTTTGAGAGCATCCTACAGGATGAGCCATTATTATCAGGAATGATGGATGAATGTGCTATTGTTGTCAGTTCAGATCTTGGAGAATTCCGGATAAGCATTTGTTCTGCAGCTTTGTAACTGTGAGTAGGGTCAGCAGAGTGTATGACTCATTGGGCTGAATCTAACAGTAGTTTGTCTAAGTGCCATTTTCATTGAGTGTGACAGAGGGATTGTCTGTACGAGACTGAGCTACTTTCCTGGTGCTATCTTATCGAGCTCACCTCATTAACTACCCACCCCACCCCACCCTATAGTGTCCCTCTCATTCAATACCAGCTCGGTTCTCCCAGCCACCAAAGTACTCACCATCGCCCAGTTGTCCCTGGATATTCCGTGATCATTGGCACTGGTGCCATCTTTAAAAGGCCAATGGGCACACGGTTGAGCTTTCTCAGTTTGGAGCTGCCCTTCACATTTTACCACGAGCATGGAAGATAATGGGCAATTATACCACTGTTTGTCGACAGGCGCACGGATGTCCTGGTGAATAGGCTAATACAGCGAGGGGCCAGAGGAGGTCACAGCATCAGACCCACCGAGCATGTTCTGTGCCCCTATTCATTTCTGGAGAAACTCAGCAGGTCTGTCAGCATCTGCAGAGACAGGGAAACAGAATTAGTGTTTCAAGCCTAGTGTGACATTTCTTCGGAACTCAAAATGATTGGAAAATGTGCTTCAAATCCCTAGCCAGAGTTGGGGAATGGGTGACAGGGGAAAGAGGGTGTGGCAAAAGATAAAAGAAGATTCTGTGAAATGAGTTTAAATTAAGATGCGATGGGGAAAGGGGTTCTCTCTATTGAGTGCAAGATAAGGAAGATACAAGCACAGAAGATCATTGGGAGGCCAGGAGGGGGAATGTTGACTATATGGTATTATATAGATCTGGCCATAGATACGTTTTCATTGTCGAGATCATCACCCCCGTTAGACAAATAAATTCAGCTGCGTGACTTGTTATTGGCACTAAATAAGCATTTCATGCTGCCTCAGTATTGTAATATGGAGAAAAACAAATAATAGTAAGAAGTTTTGGTTGTGTATTGTTTTACTGTCATGTTTAATATAGTTTCAAATTTGAAGCACTTGTCTTTAAATGCTTGTTCTTGAAGTTAGTATCAGATGGAGTGGAGAAGGTTGTCAGCTGACGTTATAGAAGTTTATGAAATCATGAGAGGTATGGATCGGGTGAATAGCCAAGGGCTTTTCCACAGGAGGGGAGAGTTCAACCATAGGAGGCATAGGTTTAAGGTGAAAGGGGGAAGATTTAAAAGGGACGTAGGGGCAGTGTTTTTATACAGAGTGGTACGGGTATAGAATGAGCTTCCAGAGGAAGAGTGGTAGATGCCAATATAGCTATAACATTTAAAACTCATTTGGACAAACATACGAATGGGAAACATTTAGAGGCCTATGGGCCAAATGAAAGAAGATATGGCTAGTTTCGTTTGGAAAACCTGGCCAGCATGGACATTAAGAAAAGCTTCACGCAGTGTCAGTGAGGGTTTGTGAAAGGAAATGATATTTTGCCCTGTAAGATCATGCAAAGATTTATGGAGATGCCTGGAAATATAACAAATGGACTTGATAAAAGGGATCTGGTAGACAAGAGGCTTTTCAGAGATTTTCCGCAGGGTATTACAAAATAAAAGATCTTACTCAAGCCGGAAGCTCGTAGGATGACGGATAATGTTTTAACATGCGATGATGACTGGTTAACACATAGAAATCGGTGAGTCAGGATTAATGGATCTTTATGATAAAGGTGTATCTGCTGGATCACCACACATATCAGTCCGATGGCATCAGTTATTGCAATCTATACTTACAGCCTGAAGGAGGGAGCTGAGTGCAATATACATCCGAGTTTGTGTAAGACACTGAGAACCAAAAGGCTGGCTGTTATTTAATGGAGAGGACTTCCAAAAAAGGAGGAGTACAAAGTGATTGGAGTCTTCCTGAGTATGAAGCATAACGTATGCATGCTGATGCAGCAAGTAACTAGGTTGGATCATTAACCAGCTTCCAGAGATGAAAGGGTTGAGTTATTCAGAATCTCTATAATGGTGAGGTGATTATTCATTGGAGTTTAAATCAATGAAGAGGGATACTGCTGAAATATATAAGATACAGAGCGGGCTTGAGAAGGTAGATGTTGAGAAGTTGCTCCCATTCCTGGGCAGAGTGCCGAACTCGAGGATAAAGATACCGAATAAGGAACATCGATTTCAATCTGAGATGCAAAGTGATGCCTTCTCTCAGAAGGTAGTGAATATCTGGAATTCCCTAACCCAGAGAAGTGTGGAGGGATACAGGAGTTGGCAAGAAAGTGGAGTTGAGCCCTGGAGTAGATCAGACATGTTCTTATTTTATGACAGGGCATGCTTGAGGGGGCGAATGACCTACTTCCGTTCCTATTTATTAATTTCACATGTTACACTATTGGAAATTAACAGGTTATTTTCCTGGAAGTCGTGTTGCACAATGTTGCATTCAGGGACAGCAGATGATTTGTTTAGGTTAACCCGTTGGTGGGGTATGGGGGCTGTATACCCAGCGTATCTAGGTCTGTAACATGACTCACATCTGGAGCAGATGTTACAGCGAGGGGAAACCTGGAAAGAGAGCTTGGGGGTGGGGGTCGGTTTCTGACCCAGCCTGGATTTTCCAAGTAGTTTTCCGAAACTACACCTCACCATCGGAGTGGCCTCGATGTGCCTCTGTGTAGCAGGTCTGAAGGATTGAACGTAACATCAGAACATGGGGCTGAGGCACATGAGTGGGCCATTCTGCCCATTGACACTACTCCACCAGTAAATAAGGTTGTGGTTCATCTCATTGTGTTCCCAGCTGCACTTTGCTCCCGATGCACTATTATCCCTGATTCACCTGTTGGTGGAAAATCATTTTATATTATATCGAAGCCAGCCTTGATATAATATAAAGATTCAGCCATCCCAAACTTCCGGGAAAGAGAATTCCCACTGGAATAAATTCCCACTTGGTGAATTTCTCCAAATTCCTGCTCTGACTGAGGTTGGAGGGTGTCATTGTTTCATTTTTATCCCACTCTTCCACTGCTCCCAACAAATTTAAAACGTAGCTTAAAAATGCGTTGCTGGAAAAGCGCAGCAGGTCAGGCAGCATCAAAGGAGCAGGAGAATCGACGTTTTGGGCATGAGCCCTTCTTCAGCAATGAGGAGGGTGTGCCAAGCAGGCTAAGATAAAAGGTAGGGAGAAGGGACTTGGGGGAGGGGCGTTGGGAATACGATAGCTGGAAGGAGGTTAAATTAAAGGTGATAGGCTGGAGAGGGGTGGGGTGGAGAGGTCGGGAAGAATACTGCAGCTCAAGAAGGCGATGCTGAGTCTGAGGGACTGAGAAAAGTTGGGGGGAGGGGAAATGAAGAAGCTGGAGCAATCTGCATTCACCCCTTGTGGTTGGAATGTTCCTAGCTGGAAGATGAGGCGCTCTTCCTCCAGGTGTCGTGTTGCTACGGTCATGTGATGGAGGATGCCAAGGACCTGCATGTCTTTGGCGGAGTGCGAGGGGGAGTTAAAGTGTTCAGCAACAGGGCGGTTGGGTTGGTTGGTCCGGGTGTCCCAGAGGTGTTCTCTGAAACGTTCTGCAACTAGGCGGCCTGTCTCCCCAATGTACAGGAGGCCACATCGAATGCAGTGGATGCAGTAAATGATGAGTGTGGCGGTGCAGGTGAATTTCTGATGGATATGGAAGGATCCCTTGGGGCCTTTGAGGGAAGTGAGGGGAGAGGTGTGGGTGCATGTTTTGCATTTTTTTGCGGTTGCAGGGGAAGGTGCCAGGAGCGGAGGTTGGTTTGGTGGGGGGGGGGGGGGGGTGGATCTGACGAGGGAGTTGCAGAGGGACTGGTCGTTCCAGAACGATGAGAGAGGTGGGGATGGAAATATATCCTTGGTGGTGTGGTCCGTTTGGAGGTGGGGGAAATTATGATGGATGATACGATGTATCTGGATGCTGGTGGGGTGGTAGGTGAGGACCAGTGGGGTTCTGTCCTTCTGGCGATTGGCGGGGTGGGGTTCACGGGCGGAGGAGTGGGAAGTGGAGGATATGCGGTGGAGAGCATCGTCAACCTCGTCTGAGGGGAAATTACGGTCTTTGAAGAAGGAGGCCATCTGGGTTGTTCGGTATTGGAATTGGTCTTCCTGGGAGCAGATGGGGCGGAGACGAAGGAATTAGGAACATGCGATGGCCTTTTTACAAGGGGCAGGGTGGGAAGAGGTGTAATCTAGGTAGCTGTGGGAGTCGGTCCGTTTATAGTAAATGTCCGTGTTGAGTAGGTCGTCCGAGATAGAAATGGAGAGGTCTAGGAAGGGGAGGGTGGAGTCTGAGACGGTCCAGGTAAATTTGAGGTCGGGGTGGAAGGTGTTAGTAAAGTGGATGAACTATTCTCCTAGTAAACTTTAAATGTAACGAGGTTGGTGATATGGCCGATCATAAAGTTCTCAGACTGCGTCAGGTTCAGTGACAGGAACGCGTCAGGCAGATTTCTTTTGTCAGCCACAAATAACTAATAGAACTGATGGATGTGCATGGTGGATATCTGGTTAGCACTGCTACCTCCCATCATTAAGGAGCTGCATTCAATATAACCTCAGGCGACACTATGTCTTGCGTTTGAGCATTCTCTCTGCAGTTTTCTGTGTGGGTTTCCTCCCAATGCTCCAATTTCCTCCAACAGTCCAAAGATCCGCAGCTTAGAGTGGATTGGCTATGCTAAATTGCCCATCATTCCCAGGGATATGTAAGTTAGGTAGGTTAGTCATGGGAAATGCAGGGTTACTTGGATAGGGTAGGGGGGGCAAGTCCGGTGGATGCTGTTTGACGGGTCAGTGTGGAGTTGATGGATGAGATGACCTGCTTCCACACTGTAGAGGTTCTGTGAAAATGACAAGAAATTTAGACTATATCCAGTGGGTATTTATCTGATCCACTTTCGTCTACGTCTTGTATGTTTCAATAAGATCATCTCTCTTTCCAAGGGTGACCTGTTAAATCCTTCATAATACAAGGTACTCATTCCTGGAATGCGTGAAGTGAAACATCTCCGAACTGCTTCTAACCTAATTATATTCTTTCTCAGAGAAGGAGACAAAGAAAAAATAATCTCACACTCAGATCTTGAGTTTTATTTTTTTTTCTTAGTGTTGTAGTTCTTTGTAACTCTCTTCCCCACAGAGCATTGGAGGCAGAGATAATGAATAATTTTGAGGCACAGACAGAAGGTTCATAAATAACAACAGTGTCGAGGATTATCATGGATTGGCAGTAATGTGCGATGTGGGGGTAATTGTAGACAGTGGTACCAAATGACACTGCTCCAGAACATCCAGGAATATAATTCAAAACGAAATGGTAATATCGATAAAATGTTAAGGGGGAAGCCCAGATGGCGGCGATCTGGAAGGTCTGTTTTACTGGGGTCTGCATCAGAGCACAGGCTAAGTGGTTCTCTAACTCACCCCATACCAGCCAGTTACTTAACATTCAACACTAAAAAGAGCGATAGAATCTTTACTAATCCCATTTTGTCTAATGGAAATGACAAAACATGGGAAAGGTTCGAGCAAGTCACAACATGCAGTGCACCCGTCAGAAGCATCGAGCAGGCCTGAGGCTGTAGCTGCAACCCACTCTGCTCGTTCCATGGATCCAGTTACTCACCAGCCCTTGGTCACTGAATTCACCAACTTAAGTGAAATGATTGAAGGCATGACTGAACAGAAGTCTAGCTGTGGCTAGAACCGCTCTCAGACGTGCTCCAAAAACATGAGCAGCAACTCGACAGCCTTGGAAACAGAACATACAATGTCAAGTGCCGAACTGCATTGACAGAGACTGCAATCAATTCCTCTCGGGAGAGGATCCTCCTCCTTAAAATACAGGTCCATACCTTAACCGAACAAGATGACCACCTCGAGAACAGGGACAGGACGAAGAAAGTTCATATCGTCGATCTGCTGGGCCAGATGTTACAGCAGGCTGGCTTTGATCGGGTTTATTTCACGTCTTTTAATACTACGAGTAGGGGATAAGTCAGAATGGATAGTAAGCATCTTCCATTTAAATTACTAGATTGTATTAAACACTTATGGAAGGATCATAATCCTCAAAGCCTTGAACTAGGGGAATTAATGCAGTATTTTGAACTGCCACCCAGTGCACCCGCTTAAAATCCTGGTAGATGCATTTCCCAAATTAAGTTCTCTTGCATCGTGGCACATTATTGTAGAGGATATTTCAACTGTCTTATGCACCCCACGGTGGACAGAATGTCCAAAGGACCCCAATACCCTCGTTATAATGTACGTAATTTGTGGATTTGTGTGCAGAATCAGAGCTGGTGGATGTCTGGAGGCAGTTGTACTCCACAAGTAGAGATTTTATTTTCTTCTCGAACCCGCATAAATAGCACAAGAGGGTTGATCTCTTCCCCATCCCTGAACCAATCTTAGATTCGGTGGCATCCTGCACAATTGGGAATATTACCCCAACATACCTGCCCCAGAAATGGGATAGAAGTCACATAAGATTATGTTGTTTGTAGATGAAGGTCTTATATTTTTGTCAAATCCCGCAATTTCAGCAGGTCACGTGATTAGATTAGATTACATTACATTACTTACAGTGTGGAAACAGGCCCTTCGGCCCAACAAGTTCACACTGCCCCGCCGAAGCGTAACCCACCCATACCCCTACATCTACATTTACCCCTTACCTAACGCTATGGGCAATTTAGCATGGCCAATTCGCCTCGCCTGCACATCTTTGGAGTGTGGGAGGAAACCGGAGCACCCGGAGGAAACCCACGCAGACACGGGGAGAACGTGCAAACTCCACACAGTCAGTCGCCTGAGGCGGGAATTGAACCCAGGTCTCAGGCGCTGTGAGGCAGCAGTGCTAACCACTGTGCCGCCCACAACTGTGCAATGCATTAATTCGCTCGTCCCCCTTTTGGGTTTTAAGATTAATTTTACAAAGTTGGAGGCCATGCCTATGGGAGGCCTTAGGGAAATACCAGTAAATCCTGTTTTCCTTTTAAATGGACGGGGGTGGGTGGGGGGGGGGGAGGTTTCTCTATTTCAGTATATTCATTACATCCGTTTTTGATCATTTATTTAACATGAACTATGTCTATTTGTTTGAAAAATTGAACAAGACCTTCAAAGAAGGGAGGTATCTCCAATATCCTGGCTAGGTCGGATAGCTGTTCTTAAAATGAATGTCCTTCCTCATTGACTGTAGCCCATGTAAAAGCTTCCTTTGATGTTTCCCAGACAGACATTTAGGAAATTTTCTGGCTGGTTAACTCTTTCATTTGGCACCATAAGCGATTCTCTATCAAGCTAACCAAATTTTAACTACCCCGCAGATTGTGGGGAGTAGATCTCCAACATTAAAAGCTATGACTTCAATTCTTTTTTATCCTATGTTAGTGCCTGGGCTGCTGAGGACTCGGCGTCAATAGGATTAGATATTGAACCCCCTCAGACAAAGTGAACCCTTATTGGTCTGCTGGTCTTAGACAAAATGAGAACATTTATGGAGTATTGTCACAACCCAATAATTATCAATACTGTTAAAGCATGAATGACAATGCGTCAGATTGAGGGCAATACAGTCAAAACCATGTTTCTTACCCCTATACCCCTTCGGGGAAATTGGTATACCGGTTTGTCATCCTGGGATAATGGATTCCAGGTTTAAACTGTGGGCAGCAAGGGGTGTGTCTTACTAGAGCGATTTAGAATTAGTACAATCCTTACAGTGTGTATAAAAGCCCTTGGGCCCAGTAAGTCCACTTTGACCCTTTGAAGAGTAGCCCACCCAGACCCATTCCCGTACCATCCTATATTTCCCCTGACTAATGACCCAACCTACTCATCACTGAACACTATGGGTGATTTATCAATAATCAATTCATCTAATCAACACATCTTTGGAATGTGGGAGGAAACCCACACAGACAGGCCTAGAATATGTTAACTCCACACAGCCAGGCACCCAATGCCGGAACCAAATTCGGAACCCTGGTGCTGTGAGGCAGCAATGCTCACCACGGAGCCACCTCGTGCTATTTCAGGGAGAAACAATGATGTCATTTGATCAAATAACTCGCACGTATGGACTGGCTAGTAGAGACCTCTTCTCTGTCTTTTCCAGATCAGAGATTTGATTAAAAAAACACACTTTTACCAGACTCTTACAGATCCGTTAGAGAGAAGAGGGTGCTTATTGCTTAGAATACACTCTCCCGCAGTACCCTTTATCATTAGTTGGAGAGTGTCCCCTCAGACGAGACTGTGCTGCTTTGTGATGTCTGCGAGAGAGAGTTGGGGGTTCAGGACACTTCGGAGCCATGGGAGAATATTTGTGAAAATGCTCGAAGAATTTCATCTGTAATAGGACCCTTTCCATACAGTTGGAAATTCTTCATAGGGCCTATCTGACCCTAGATTATCTCCCAAAATTCAAAATGGGATTATCTTCAGCATGTCCGAAATGCAGAATGACTACAGGCACTCTTACTCATTGCATGTGGTCCTGCTGCAGGCTTCATAAATATTGGAGCAATGTGTTAGGTGTGATAGAGTGAGTCGAGGGGACTGAATTGGAGATGGACCTGGTTTCTCTTTTCCTGGGCCTGCCCAGGGTACTTTACACAGATGCACAAGTGAAAAAATATCCTTAGTTTCTGTGCTAGGAAAAGCATTCTGTTGTGTTGGATGTCTGAATCACCCCCCCCCCCAAAAAAAAACCCCCAACCCCCACCCCCACCCCCCGCCCGGGTCTGTTGGGTCGTCGTCAGCTCTTCATGGAGAATATCCATTTGGCCTTTCTCACCAGCATGGTGCACCAAAAACAGAGATTTATATAAGACCATGGCAGACCTTTTTGAATTACCGTGATACAGGCTTATCTGCCACTCTCAGAAGGGCTTTTATACAGCCATGACGATATTATCTAATGAACCTTATCTCCAAAGAGGAAGAATAATGAACATAAAAAGGGATATCAGCTAATGATCTTGAAGAACGAGAGCTATCATTTTGTTACACTGAGCAGTATTATTTATTCATTATTTAATGTTTATTTTTGTTTTTCTTCTGTCCGTTTAGTGTTTTTAACTTGTTTTGTATGTACATGCACATGGGTGCAATTTTGATCAGTTACTTGAGTTGTGTTGTTATTGGTTTATTATAATATTAAAATTCTCTTTTCAATAAAGATAGTTTTAAAAGTATTAAAATGCTAACATTGATAGAATAGAGTCCCAAAGAACTCTCATTAGACAGTCCACTCATGGTGGTTTATCCTGAGGATCACCACATCTCGGGTGATGGGGTGAGGTTGAGAGAGCGTCCCCTTCATGGTAACCTCTGTCAGTGTGACGAACTTAAACCTGCGCTGTTGGCCTCCCTCTGCATCACAAACGTGCCGTCCAGCCAACTGAGTGGGAGACAGTGTAACTGTTACAGACAGAAACAGTCACAGACAAAGGGCAAGAGAAACACTCATAGCAAGGAAAGTGGTACAGTTCAGACAACGGATATAACATTTATGGAGTATTGTCATAACCCAATAATTATCAATACTGTTAAAGCATGAATGACAATGCATCAGATTGAGGGCAATACAGTCAAAACCATGTTTCTTACCCCTATAATTGGTATACCGGGTTGTCATCCTGGGATAATGGATTCCAGGTTTAAACTGTGGGCAGCAAGGGGTGTGTCTAACTAGAGTGATTTAGAATTAGTAGAATCCTTACAGTGTGGATAAAAGCCTTTGGGCCCAGCAAGGGTAAATACATTTTCTGCTCGAAATTGTATTTTATAACAAGACGTGTTTAGAAGTTGTTTTTGGTTTAATATCATTACGGTGAGTCAACTGAAATAACCAGAATTACACAGTGTGATTGGATATCTATAACCATAAAATAAGAGTATATTTTTGTTTGGTCTGTGTAAAGCATACTGACTGTTGCATGAAAGTATACAGTTGATGGAATATACTGTTAGGAGAGTGCGTTCCATCAGAAATGCCCTCAAACAGGCGCTTGAAGAAAAATGGAGTAAAAGTGCCTGAGTGCCGTCTGGACAGTGACAGGGACGCAGAGGGTTGAATGACTGAAAACTCCTGTATTTTGAGAAAAGCACCAGATTAGCTGGGAACATATTAAATGCTAGAGCATATTTGAAGGGCTGAATGGCCTCAACATGGTTTGAAACATGTGTGATTTGGAAAAGTGCATCTCTACTCCTTCCTCTTATGTGGCTACACACTGGGGCACTGCCATTTTCCTGAAACTGGGCATTATTTGGAACACTATCTGGAACATTCCATATTCGGTGTTCTCCAGAATATTCTCTGTGTTGGGGGGTATTGCAAAGGCGAGAGAGAGAGAGAGAGAGAGAGAGAGAGAGAGAGAGAGAGAGAGAGAGAGAGAGCGAAGCTGTTGCATGTGGCAGTGAGAGTGGTGGAGCATGAGCCTTGTTCGGGGGTCGGTGCTATAACAGATATACAGTGAGTGTGAGGGAGCAGAGAGAATACAGTGACCCTTATCCTGACAGAGCGGGGAAGGTTATTGATGCTTGTCCTGTTTTGCTGGATATTTCTTCAGGCCGCAGATGCTACACCGAATTCGGTGGTGAGCACAGACCATGCTCGGTGGGTCTGGTGGTATGGCCCCCTCTGGGAAGGCAATGGCCCCGCTCTGCACTCGCCCATCCACTATGCACAACATGCACGGTCAACAAACTATCTGCCATGATCGGGGTAAACTGTACAGGGCAGCTCCAAACTGAGAAAGCTCAGCCGTGTGCCCCTTGGCCTTTTAAAGATGGCACCAGTGACAGGGAACACGGAATATCTAGGGAAATCCTGGCGACTGTGAGTACCTCCAATCATGATGGGTGGGAGAATCGAGCTGGCATTCAATGAGAGCTGGGTGGGGTGGGTGGTATTTAATGAGGTGAGTTCGATAGGACAGCACCAGGAAACTAGCTCAGCTTCGTACAGACAATCCCTCTGTCACACTCAATGAAAATGACACTGAGACAAATTACTGCTTTATACAGTTCAATGAGCCGAACACTCTGCTGTCCTCACTCCCAGTTACAAAGTTGCAGAACAAATGCTCATTCAAAACTCCCCATCGCCTGAACTCACAGCATTATTCCATTCACTCATAATTCTTCATAATACTGACCCGTGTTGCATGATACTATCGAAATGTCTTCATATCAGCATTCTAAAACCTGTGAACATATCTTTCCATGACATTTTGTCTCAGTCTGTCCCTCTCTGTCTCTATCCTGAAACACACGTATTTACTGCATGGAAACAGGTCCTTCGGCCCAGCTGGTAGATGCCGACCAAAATGTGCATCCACACTCACCCCATTTCCCTGCCCTTGCTCCTTTCCTATCCATGTATTTATCCAAATACCTTATTAATGTTGTTATTGTACCCACCTCAACCACTTCCACTGGCAGCTCAGTCCAAAGGCAAACACAGTCTGTGTGAAAACGTTGACCCTCAGGTTCCTTTTTATTTTTGTCCCCTCCAAACATTAACAGATGTTCTCTCGTCCTTGGTTTCCCAACCTTGCAAAAAAAATTGAAATATTCACCCTATGCATGGTTCTCATGATTTGATAAGAGGTACACTTCTATATAATCCCCCTCAGTTTTCTACGCTGTCAAGAAATATGTTCTAACCTGTCCAACTTCTCCCTATAACACAGACCCTTTAGCCCAGGAAACAACTTTGTAAATTTCTTGTACATTCTTTCTCGTTCAAAAATATCCTTTCTAGGGCAACGTGAACAAAACTGAGCACAATACTCCAACTGCAGCCTTACCAACATCCTGTACAACAGCAACAGAACGTCCCAACTTCTATACTCAATGCCCTGATGAAGGCCAGTGTGCCAACAGCCTTCTTCACTGTGCTGTATATCTGCGACTCAAATTCAGACAATCATGCACCTGATATCCAACATCCTTTTGTTCCACTACACTCCTTAAGGCCCTCTCATTCACCATTAAACTCCCACCTGAATTTGACTTTCCAAAATGAAAGATGTAGCATTTATCTATATTAAACTCCATTTGCTATTTCTCAGCCCACTTCCCCAGCTGATCAAGGTAGTGCTACAATTTCTGATAATGTTCCTCACTGTAAACAATACTTCCTATTTTAATGCCATCTGCAAACTTACTAACCTGCATTGTGCACTCTCGTCTAAATCATTGATCTAGATCTCACACAGCAATGGAGACAGTACCGACCCCTGAGGCACTCCACTAGTCACAGGCCTCCAGTCCAACAAGCATACCTCCACCATAGCTTTTTGCTTTATAATGTCAAACAAATTGCGTCGCCAAATTGCCAGCTTACCTTAGAGTCTGTGCGATCTAACCTTCTAGAGCGGCCTTTCATGTGGAATCTTACGAAAGGCCTTACTGAAATCCATATAGATTATGTTGACCGCCCTGCCCTCGACAACTTTCCTAGTCACTTCCTCAAAAAACCCTAATAAAAATTGTAAGGCATGATCCGCCACGCACAAAGCTATGCTGACTGCTCCAAGTCAAACTCTGTCTTTCCAAATGCATGCATATCTTGTACCTCAGAACCATTTCAAGTAGTTTACCACAAACAGATGTGAAGCTTACTGGTCTGTATTTCCCAGGCATTTATTTGCAGCCCTTCTTGAAGAAGGGCACTATATATTTGTTACCGCCCAGTCTTCCGGGACCTTGGCCCCTGTCTTCTCTCACCTCTTGCAGTGCTCTTGGATATATCTGGTCAGCACCAAGAGATTTATCTGACTTTGTGCATTCTCATATGTCCAGCAGCACCTCTACTGTGATTTCGACAGTACCAAGATATGACAATTAACCTCCCAAAGGTCACAGGACTTCATGTCTTTCTTCATGATAAACACAGAGGGGAAATTGATGACCTCAACCATCTCTTGTAGTTTTACACATGCGTGCCTATTTTGGTTTTTAAGGCGTCCTATTCTCTCTCTAGTTGTTCTTTTTCTTTACTATAGTGAATTTGGGTTCACTCTAATCGTCTCAGCCAAGGCTATCTCATACTCCCTTTTCGCCTTCCTGATTTCCTTTTTCAGTAAACTCCTGTATCCCCAGTGTACCTCCAGGGATTCCCTTAATTCCAGCTGCCTGTACCTGAGCCACGCCTCCTTTTAGCTGGGAAGAGCCTAAATATCTCTTGTCATCCAGGGTTTTCTCTTCCAGCCTCACTTTCCCTTCACCCTCACAGGAACATGTAAACCTTGAACTCGAGCTATCTCACTTTTACAGCCCTCCCTCGTGCCCAATATCCTTTTACCTGAAAACAAAACTACTCCAATTAACCCCTGCAATCCTCTGTCTAATTCCAATAAAATATGCCTTGCCCCAATTTAGAACTTGAACAAATTTTGACAAATTTTGTCCCTCCCACAAATATTTTAAAATTAATACAACGCCAGTCACTTTTCCCAAAATACTCCCCCACTTTACCACCGTCACCTATCCATCCCTATTTCACAAAAGTAGGTCGAGTTTGTCCCTTCCCGTGTCGGACCCTTTATATACTGCTTGGGAAACTTTCTGGAACAAACTTAAAAAATTACGTTCCATCGAAGTTCTTAACCATCTGGATGTCCCAGTCTATGTTAGGAAAATTTAAATCACCTATTATGACAATCCTAATGCTCCTGCTACTCTCACCAGTTTCCCTGCATATTTGTTCCTCTAATTCCCATTGATGATTTGAAGGCAACTAACCCCCTCTTACTTCCTTGTACCAGTCACAGAACCTCATCGGATAATATCTCAGTTATTTCATCTTTAAATACTTGTGGGATACTCGCCTTAATCAGAACTATTGGTGTTTCAAATGTTTCCATTTACATCTCTCCCTTGCAATGATTTTCACATCTGCATCAAAACTTGTCAAGGTACAGTGGAGATATGGCGCTGGAACTGGATGGGAGCTGCACATCCTGTCACTTCCAGCAAGTTTCCCCACACTGATCTAACACAGTCTTTCCGAAAACTGGAACAACCTGGGTTTACATATGAATAAACCAGTGAGGTCTGCACATCTCCCCACGCTGGACATTTATCCCAGGAATATAGATCAAGTATTGGTGTGGGCTGCACAGAGTTCCATTCTGGATATTGTTGGGTTGCATTCAGCAGTACGCTAGCCATATCTACACAGTGCTCCATCCCTAATGTATTATTGATGGGCTGTTTATGTGAGTTTGAATGCGAATGTGAGAGAACTAAACATCTGGCTATACCTTTATTTTGTGTTTTCATTCTTGTGATTGGATCCTTCAAATCCTGACTCATCCTTAGACCTGACCCTCTGGATGAGTCATGATGACTGTTGTTAAAGCATCTGAGTCTGCAACATGACCAACAAATGGAGCAGAGGCTGCAGAGAGGACAGTCTCCGTAAAATGGAATGAGGAAATCACAGTCTGATCAGCCGTGGTCTTAGTGAATGTTGGAGCAGGATTGTGTGGACCACGAATGCAACTTATTCATATATTTATGTTTGTTCCAAGCAAACTCCCCTTCTCTCCCAGTGTCCTATACTGGTGGGGAGTGAGTTACCTCCTCCTGTTCCTGTGTAACAGGATTCTGGGGCCTCACTAGCCTACAGATTTCCCTGTGGCCCAGTTTCGAGCAGTTGAATGACAACCTCCTGTTCCTTTTCCTGTTCCCGTGTCCCAGTCTCAAGCAGTTGAGTGACTCCCTCCTGTTCCGGTGTCCCAGTCTAGAGCAGTTGAATGACTCCCTCTTGTTCCTGTGTCCCAGTCTCAAGCAGTTGAGTGACTCCCTCCTGTTCCTGTGTCCCAGCCTCGAGCAGTTGAATGACACCCTTCTGTTCCTGTGTTTTAGTCTCGAGCAGTTCAGTGACTCCCTCCTGTTCCTGTGTCCCAGTCTCGAGCAGTTGAGTGACTCCCTCCTGTTCCCGTGTCCCAGTCTCGAGCAGTTGAGTGACTCCCTCCTGTTCCTGTGTTCCAGTCTCAAGCAGTTGAATGACTGCTTCCTGATCCCAAGTCTGTGAAAATGGATGTCCTCCTCCTGTTCCTGTGTAACAGGCTCCAATAGCTCTGTGCTCACCTCCTGCTCCTGTGGAATGGAACTGAGGGACTGAATAGCCTCTTCACATTCATTACAGCTTCTGTTGACTTAAAGCAATTCTCCTGATTCTGTAAATCACTATCAAAATCTGAATGATGTATTTTTGTATTTTGCTCTCAGTAATTGAGCAAACAATCTGACTGACAGAATTCAGAAGCTGATTAGCCTCCTCCTGTTCCTGTGTTATACACTCAAAAGGCAATAGAGTCTCAGAGATGTACAGTACAGAAAACGATCCTTCAGTCCAGTCGTCTATGCCACCCAAATATCCTAAATAAATCTCATTCCCCTTGCCAGCATTTGGCCCATTTCCGTCTAAACATCTCTCATGCATGTATCCATCCAAATGTCTTTTAAATGGTGTAACTGTACCTGCCTCCACCGCCTCTTTTGTCTGTTCAATCCATACTCACAGCAGTCTCTGTGTGAAAATATTGTCCCTCATGTCCCTATTTAAATCTTTCCCCTCTCACCTTAAACCTTTGTCTTCTAATTTTGGACTCGCCTATCCTGGGAAAAGACGTTGACTGTTTACCTTATCTATTCCCCTCATGATTTTATAAACCCCTTTAAGATCACCCCTCAGCCTCAACACTTGAAAATAGCCCCAGCCTATTCAAACTCTCCCTGTAACTCTAACCCTCCAACACCTGCAACATTCTTTTAAATCTCTTCTGTACCCTTTCAAGTTTGACAACATCTTTCCGACAGCAGGGAAACTGGAATTAAAGGCAATATTACAAAAGTGGCCAAACCAATGTCCTGTACAGATGCAACGCGTCGTGAAAATGTTTAGACACAAAGCACGGACCAATAAAGAGAAGATCACCAAGTGCCTTCTTCACTGCGCTGTCTACCTGTGATGGCACTTTCAAGGAACAGAGAACCTGCACCACAAGGTGACATAGTAGCTCAGTGACTAGCATTGCTGCTTCAGAGCAAAACGATCTGGGTTTAACTCCAACCTTGAATGACTGCCTGTGTGGAGTTTGCACATTCTCCCCGTGTCTGTATGAGTTTCCTCCGGATGTTATGTTTTCCACCGACAGTATAAAGATATATAGATAAGGGTAGATCGGCCATGCTAAATTGAGTAAAGTACCCAGGGATGTGCAGGCGAGGTGGATTAGTTATGGAAAATGCAGGCTCAGAGGGATAGGGTAGGGGTTTGTCGAGTGGGATACTGTTTAGAGGGTCGGTGTGGCCTCGATGGGCCGAAACGCCTGTTTCCTCACTGTAGGGATTCGATAACTTCTATGGAATTCTCCTTGATTGGCAGCTTTCGACAGGACCCTACCTACATGTCTTGCCTTGATATGTCTTGCCAAAATGTGACACCTCACATTTCACTAAAATAAACTCTATCTGCCACTCCTCGGCTCACCTAAGCAAAGTCCCATTATAGTCTGAGAGATCATTCATCACTGTCGACGACACCACCAAATCTGGTATTATCTACAAACTTACTGACCATACTTCATATACTCAAATGTAAATGATTTGTATCAGTGACAAAAGGCAGTGGACCCACTATTGATCTTTGCGGCACGCCACTGGTCTCAGGTCTCCAAGTTTAATGAACAAATGTCACTGTCACGCCCTGTCTCCATTATTCAAGAAAAGTTTGGACCTAAATGGCGAGTTCTCCCTGGATCCCAGGCAGTCTGACCTTGCTAACCAGTCTACCATGTAGACCATTTTGGTTTTCTTACTGAATTCCATAAAGACACCATCCACTGTCCTGCCTTCATCAATCATCATCATCACATCCTCAAAAAATTCCACAGAGTCAGTGAGACGTAATCTCAATTGTACAAACCCCTCTTCAGTCCTTGTCTTTCCAAATACATATCGATCTTTTTCCTCGAAATCCCCTCCAACAATTTAGTCACCATTGACGTCATGTTCACCAATCTAGAGTTACCTGTTTTTTCTTTACTTTCTTAAATAATTGCGCTATGTTAGCAGCCCTCCAGTCTTTTGACACCTCACCTGTGAAAATCAATGTTACAAATATATCAGCAAAATGCATAAGCAATCTATTTCCTAGCTTCCCGCAAACATCTGGGATACAACTGATCAGGTCCCAGGGGTTAGTTCACCTTTATGTGTTTTAAAATGTCCAACACCTCCTTGTAATATCGACACTTTTCAAGGTATCGTTGCATATTTCTTCATTCTCTCGCTCTTGTAACCTCCTCCACATTAAATACTGAGGAGAAATACTTGTTTAGTATCCCTCAAATTTGTTGTGGTTCCATAAATAGGTAGCCTTACTGATCTTTAAGGGGCCCTATTGTCTCCCTAGTTAATCTTTTGCCATTGAAGGATTTGTAGAATTTGTTCAATGCCTCATTAACCCAATTTCTAAAGCAAACTCTTGTCCACATTTTTCTGGCCCGATTTCCCCATTGACTATGCACTTGCTGCCCTTATACACCTCTCGGGATTCACTTGATCTCAGCTCTGTTTACCTGACATACGCCTCCTTCCTTACCTTGACCATAACATCAATATATCTAGCCATCCAGCACTCCCTGCACCCACCAGCCTTGCCCACCTCTCTAATAGGAACACGTTGGCTCTGGACTCTCTGAAACCAAGTTTTGATGGCCTTGCATTTTCCAACCATCCCTTTACCTGTGAATAGGGTATTCCAATCAGCCTTTCACAGGGCTCACCTAACACTTTCAAAATTGGCCTTGTTCAAAGTTAGAACTTTAATGTTGACATCAGGTATTTCCGATTCCATAATTAATTTAAAACTAATATTTATGCATAACAAACTTGAAAGTTAAATAAACACATCCTGTGCCTCAATAACGGGCTCGAGAGACTGAATAGGCTCATCCTGTCCTTCTGTATGACACTGGAAATGCTGTCCCTCTGTAATAGACCCAAGAGGCTTAATGGCCTCCTCCAGTTCTTCTAAACACACTCGAGAGGCTGCATGGCCTCCTCCTGTCCCTGTGTAACAGATCCGAGACACATCAACCTGTGGATTACGAGCAGCCGGTAAACTGTATCTAATGGAGACCCATTCCTTTTCAGTTACAGAAACACAAACAACACAATGTACTCTAGGTGCCCTCTCAGTGACACCTCATACAGCTGCAGCGACAAATCTCTTTGTTTTGAATGATTCTGTTGGCAAAATGTGCCAATATTCCAACTTTCTACCTTTTCAACTAGCAACAGGTTAATATGGGCTGAATGGCCTTCTCCTATCCCTCTGTAAGGGGCCCATAGGGACAGAATTGCTTTGGTCTGTTACTGAGCAGCAGTCTCAATGGTCTGACTCAAGGTTATGAAAGGATTTGAAAACAGGGCATTGAAACCAGGAGTAGCCTCACACTGGTCAATAAGTACCGTACTTTGTTTCAGGTATCTAGAAACTTGCCCACCCGACGATTGTTTTTTTACGCAGCAGATCTATCATTTTATAACTGCCTATTTTCATAAGCAGAGTGGAACATATATAGGCCGCTGCAGTGTTCTGTTAATACTCTTATATACAAGGGAAAAAAGATTAAAAATATTGAAAGATTTATGGTCCATCCCTCAGCAACCCTTATCCATTCCTCCAAAACCAGTAAATGAAAAGTGATGTTATGAATTGGTTAACTGAGCCTATTTGTTCAGTGACTGTGATTAATGCCAATCTCCATGGATTCTAATTATCCCAGTGGAGGGTTTCAATCTTTTAATGATAAATGGGCTCCGTTCAATGTGTCAACCCATAACATGAGCAGAGCATCACCGACATCACTGACAGGGATCAGCAGATCAAGAGAGAAGGGGAGGAGAAATCAGAATCTGAGAACATGAGACTGGAATGTTCCAACAATCAATCAGAATCTGAGAACATTAGACTGAAATATTCCAACAATGAATCAGAATCTGAGAACATTAGACTGAAATATTCCAACAATGGATCAGAATCTGAGGACATTAGACAAGAATATTCCAACAATATACAGGAGCTTATCTGATTATGTTTGGTATCTTTCTGAATTTGATTGGTTGCCATTATCATCGCAGATCTATTTCGCTCTTCTCATTATTCAATACTTTTATTATCCCTTCCTGGCTATCGTTGGTGTTCCTGGTGAGTGTCACTATCCAGGTTTTGTTTTCTATACACCAGTTATGAGTGTATTATTGTTATTTCATATTGTCTACACTTCCTGCCACTGTTATTGTTCCTGTTGAATCTCACAATCCACACATTCACTCGACAGACCACTACTAACTGCATCAATGAAGGTGTTCAATTACTGTCTCGCTCTCTGCTCTGGCAGTGTAACTCACGGGTCTCTATGTTGAACTATTCAGTTTCAGGGGAGAACCACAATGCATTGTCTCATTGTCTTTGCTGTTAAGAGCATGGAGGACACTTTCTACTCTTCTGGTTACAAACTCCACTTCCTTCCACTGTTTCCATCCCATTCCTGGCCAATATCTGCAGCTGAAACAGTCAGGTCACAACTGTGGGAGATCCCTTTGACTATGAGCTGATTCTTGACACCATATCCTGAACATGTCTAACTTGAAATACTCACCACTCCAGAATATATCTCACTGGTTTATTCCATCTGTTGTTTGAACCTTGAGCTATGAAATACAATCTTAATGAAGCCAATAATCTGCTGCTGACACTCCCGGCTTCAAACCTGCCGAAGCAAATCTGATTCAACCTCACACCAAACTCCCATCCATCTGTCATTCATGTGCACGCGGATGTATATTGCTATTGTGTCTGGCAATGCCTTTATTTTAACATTCTCAAACACCTTAGCTCATCTGTCCATGCAACTTCTCTCGTTCTCTCTACTGATTAACAAAAAGCTTGCCTGTTGTTCGTATTTAAAATAATTTCCTCCATGTGCGTTCCTTCTCAAACAATGAGTTTTGCATTCAACCATGCCAATCGCGCGCGCACACACACACACTCTCTCAGTCTCTGATGAACATATGCACACACACATACACACGCGTGCGCGCGCGCAGAGAGAGCAAACCTTCCCACTGTAAGCAGTAAATCTGTTGTGAGTATAGTTAGCATATGATAGTAAATTTTGCAATACTCTCTATGCTGTGCAGATAGTGCAGTTTACTGAGCAACACACTAGCATGGTCTGCACAGCTCTCCATGCTGGGCTGTCATCATGTCCCAGTTTATGTTGTTTGTGGTGTTCTGTGAAGCACATTGAAAACTTGATGTAACAAACCATTTCAGCTGATCTGACAATGTCTTTATTCAATGTTCTCATTCTTGTAATTTTACTCACGAAGATCTCACTTCGCCAGTTAGTCCCACTGCCCTGACGTTTTCCACATATTTCCACAACATCTTTTCAGTTAATTAACTGTCTGTTTCTGTCTTTAATGTGAATCTCTTGTCCCTTTCTTTCTTTCCCTGACCTTGGGTTTTGTCTCCCTAGTGTATCGAGTGCTGGCATTGTGTAGCTCAGAAATAATGAAATGGGGTGTGTCAGGCTGTTGTTCACTTCCTGGTATGTCCCATGTGATGGTCCATGGACAGGCGTGTTTCAGAAGTTATGAGAAACATCCTTGTAACTTGGTCTGCACCTGTGGCTGTCGCTCTCAGGTGACCATGCGATCAGTAACAAAAGGAAGCCCACTGAGTGAAGGACCACGCATATAAATTGCCTGACAATGCTGTCACTTTTTAAATAAAAGGTTATTTTCTCCCTTTTTTTTAGTAAGAGACCTTAAACGCAAAACTTCCGACTGAAAACGGCTCAAGTAAATAACTTATGGGGCTTTTAGGGTTTTTAAATAAATAGCAGAAACAACGGCCAGCTGGCCCAGACCAGGATTTCTAGTTTTTTTTATATTGTAGCTGTAACAATCACCAGGTCCCAGAAGGGTTGTAAGTTTCAGTAAATTATCCACAGCTGCTATTCTCTCTGGAACCTCACTTGATGGTGTTTCCTCCTGGATTGGAGAACTGTATGCAAGAATGCATGTCTGAATGTTCTTTTTTTGCCAAGGGGTGTGTTTATGGGATGTTGATATATTGGAACAGTTCATTAGTAGAAGGTACTGTATCCATTATTCGGTTAAGATTGCCAATAGAAAAATTATTCTAAATTCATCTTCATTTCTAATTGGATTTTCATTAGAGTGTTTAAATATATTGTATTTTGCTTAATGGTGAGTGGTTTGAATAGTTTGACATCTGGAACACCCAACTCACGTCTACCTTTAAAATAAGGAAAGGTTGGCATCCAACCTACCTTCTTAAAATAGTTTGAGGCAGCCTGGTTCGACTACAGCAAACTGGGGAGTCTTGTCCGGTTGTAAATCGATAATACAAAATTGGGTTTAGAATTTGCAAACAGGCCATTCTCCCCAACAAGTCCACACCGATCCTCCGAGGAGTAACCTACACAGACCCATTCCTCTACCCTATTATTACACATTTACCCCGACGAAGGCAACTAACTCACACATCCCTGAAAACTATGAACAATTTATCATGGCCAATACACCTGACATGCACATCTTTGGATTATGGGAGGAAACCAAATCATCCAGAATAAGCTCATGCAGACATTGGAGAGTATGCACCAGGAGGCAATTGGGTTCAAAGGTCGTGTATGGTAGTTGATAGTGTCTTTTTTCTGGATGTTGAATTCGGTTGGTTTAAACAGTATTTTGTATCTAAAGATTCAGTCATTAAGAGTTCTCTGGGTGTTGAAAAGTGAAGTTGGCGGTTTTACAAAAGGGAATGACGGTAAAGCTTTAGGAATTGACCAACAACCTGGAGTTGGGGTTGCGATTGTCTGTGAGAAAATTAGAGATAATTACAGCTATAGATCGGCAATTACGTTTAGTGGAACCGCCATCAGACTCTTTGGAAATGGCCGGAATTGAATTTGAAATGATGGCCTTTGAACCTGAGAAGGAATTGAAAGAGTTTGAATTGTGATGAAAAGTAGAAATAAAAGAAAGGGAAACGAAGAGAAAAGGACAGAAGAAAAGCAGAGAGTTTCAACTTAAAACGGTAGCAGTTAGAGAGAAAAGTTGATATAGAAGGCGGAGATGAAGGTAGAATGTCGGTGGGATGAGGAGGGTAGTGCGGTTGAGCAACCCTATTGTCACCAATGGCCTAACGAGGTTCTGTTTAAATGCATCCAGGCATTCTCTAAATTTGATGAGAAGGATGGGGAAGCCTTTTGAATTTCATTTTGAGAAAGTGGCTAAACAAAAGCAGACACCAGTGACCATGTGAGTTTATTTGATCCAAAGCTGATAGGTATTTGCATCCCTATCGGAGGAGGTATCTGGCCAGTATGGAGTGGTGAAGAAAGCCATCTGAAGTGCATATGAGCTTGGGCCAGACACTGACAGACAGCGTTACAGGAATCTAAAAGAGGGTCTCTGGTTTAACGCACATTGAGTTTGAAAGGATCAAACAAAGTAATTTTGAAAGGTGGTAAGGGTATTAAAAACAGAGCAAACCTATGACACTCTTAGAAAGATTCTTATTTTGGAGAAGTTCAACCATTCACTTCCTACAGTCGTGAAAGCTCGTGTGGAAGAGCAGAGTTAAAACGGCAACATTAGAAGCTGAAATGGCTGCTGATGATGATTGAGTTCAGAAATCAAAGTTTGGTTTCTGTGAGAGATGGAGAAGAATGTGCGAGGTCTTGTTAAGGTTTACTGGCATAGGCCAGGAGTAGCAGGTAAAGAGGTTAGAGCAGTAAGAGGTACAGAAGCATGTAATTCTTTTATGCTGAGACATGAGGAGCTATGTCATTCAAAAGGACTATTGGAGAGATGAGAAGTGCTCCATTATGTAACGTGTGGTTGGAGTGTCCAGTGGAAACATCATTGAATTATTCCACAATGGGGAAGGAGGCCTTGAGCATGGTGTTGGCGTTACAACTTTTCAGATTTACATTGCCAATAACATACCTGAGACAAATCTTTATCACTGATCATAACCCCTTAAAGTTTTTGGAGAAGATTAGGGAGAAAAATACCAGTCTGTTTCGATTGAGCTTATTATTGCTGCCATTCAGTTTGAAACTATACAGGTGACAGGGCGATAAAACCTAAGTGTGGAGACTTGGATGAAGAAAGTCAAAGGCATTCTGTGGCAGGAGTAAAATGACTGAAATCGAAATAGATGTGAATATTTGTATGCTCAGAGTCAATGTAATATATATGCATTTCAGTCTACTAATAGAGGAAGATTAGGATGTCTAAAATGAATCCACCTTTGTGTATTGATGGATTATTTTATTAAAGATGGAGTTGTGAGGATGCTATCACTGTAAAAAGATTACTTTTCTTGGTTTTTTTTGAAGAGAGGTGTTAAAGGCAGAGGTGTAGAACTGCTGTCTGAAAACAGTTTAAATAAATAACTGAGATTTTAGGTTTCATTAAAACTTTGGTAACAATGGAAGGGCAGTGGCCAGCTCTCCCAGACCAGATTACCTCATTTAGCTTTTAGCTGCAGCATTCAGAAGCTGCTGGGGATCCCAGAAGGGTTGGAAGTTTCAATACATGATCCCCAGCTGCTTTTCTCTCTGAGATCTCTGTTCAGCTTGTTTCCCCCTGGATTGGAAAACTGCTGTAAGGATCTGTATTTGAATATATCTTTGTGCCAAGCGGTGTAAACCAAACATGTACGGTATCTATTGTTTGTGTAAGTGTTCCAACATATAAGCTATTCCAAAACGTTCTTTTCTTTTTGCTCAATTTTGCTCAATGTCGAGTGGTTTGACTAGTCACAACATAACTGGAACACACACTTCACATCTATATTTAAAATAAGGAAAGGTTTGGGTCTAAACGGCCTTCTGGAAATATTTTGAGGGAATCTGGTCTGGTCGAAAACACTTGTAGTGAGGGGCTTCTGACTGGCTCCTGCAATTGAAAATTTAGTGGAGGGGCAGGGGATGTTTTGCTGGAGGTTGTGCTGTAAGTTGCCTCAGACATTCAGGGAGATCTGAGGATTTGGTGACCCAACTCTGGATGGAGCATGGGGACTGCAGCTCCAGCATCTGGGTCTGCAACATGAACAACAAATGGAGCAGAGTCTGCAGAGAGGGGAAGCTCTGAAACCACGGAGTGAGTGTGTGTGGGGAAAGGGATCTGCTGTATCCACCCCGGATTTTCCAGGAACAATTTCCCAAACTCCACTTAACCCAGGATCAAAGTATGAGGGGACCCTGACTGAACAAGGAGCTGGTCACAGAGAGGTGTCACCTCCTTCAACACGCCCTGCAGCTTCACACCAGGGGCAGGATGGTGCTGCCAGTGGCTGTTAGGGTCACTGTTTCATTCAGCTTCTATGATCCAGAACTTTCCAGGCAAGACTGGGTGACATATCCATCCTCTCCCAGTGTCTCAACATCAATGTCACCATTCGATGGTGGAGTATATATATGGTGGATGAGGTAAATAGATTGTTTCTCCCTCAGCAGGGAGCTGCCGGTTGTATCCAGTATAGTGGGATTCCCGATGGTGTCCATGGCATCTGCAGAGTATCCATGTCAATGGGGAGAGGTAGAGGAACTGAAGGAGTTTTCTCCCTCTCCGTTAATGTCACAGTGTGCCCATCACAGTACATCATGTTGGCGAATACCCACTGTCCTGGCAGCAGTCATGGTCTCTTCATTCAGAAGCAGTCAGCCATTCCCATCGTCATCGGGTCTCCACGTAGAAAGGAATGAATATATCTTGGATAAAGTCCATCCCCTAGATGCACGTTTCAAAACACCATTCCCACCACTAATTAACCAGATCAAAGTATTCCATGTGTACGGAGAGCAATTGGGTCACTTGGAGTGTCTGGGAGCAGACGATCAGGGATGGAGCAAAACCTCCCATGTCTGAACGGATCTGAGTGAACCCCCCAGTACACCGTATCATTAAGTCCTATAATCCCTCTCCATTTCAGTAACATATTGCTTTCTATTATTCCTGTAAATGAAATGACAGGTTATATCATGTTAAATTCCACCTGCTAAACTATTATCTATTGCCTTTACTTTCTGAATCTGTTTGCAGACTCTCCACCCTCTCTTGATAATTTATTCTCTTGCTTACCACAGCGACATCACCAAACTCAGCATCTGTATATCTGTTCCGTCCACCTGATCATTAATATAGATTGTAAATAGTTGAGAACCCAGCGCTGGTCACTGTGTGACCCTACTGGTTACATTCCCTCTAACTGATTGAGACTGATTTATCCTGAGTGCCTGCTTCGTGTATGATACCCAGTCCTCCCCCATTCCTGTGAAACACTGTCGAAGGGTTGAATAAGAACAAGGAGCATCTGTGAGGAATCCAACCCCTCGATGACACTGATGTCAACACGGCCTCTGTTCCACTTTCCTGCCATCTCTCCACCCTAAAACTCTAGTCTCTTGTTGTAGATTGCGCCACATGAAAAAACTCCACTCCATATCTACACATTCAATTACTATTAGAATGTTACCGACCTCAATGAGATCTCCTTTCATTCTTATAAACTCGAGAGTATATGTTTAAACTGCTCAATTACTCTTCATAAGGCAAACACTTCGAATATGGAATCATTCTAATGAACCTCTTCTGAATTGCCTCCAATGGAAACACCTCATTCTGCCGGACCCCCAAACTATACTTCAGTTGCAGCCTCACTAATGCCTTGCGTAGCTACACCAACACTCCTTACCTTTCTACTCTATCCTTTTATAAATAAACACTGAAATTATGCTTGTATTTCTCATTACTTGCAGTACCCACAGGCAGGTTTTCTGTGATATGCAAGCAGACACCCAGATCCCTCTGCACCTAAGCACTTTGAACTTTCTCTCCATTTAGATAATAATTTGTCTTTCTATTATCCTGGCAAACTTGAATAGCCCCATATTTATTCCCATTAATTTTCCTTGCTAACTTTTGGCCCATTCACGCAACCTATCCATATAGTTTTAAAATCTCTTGCATCGTCATTCCAAAGTAATTTCCCACCGATGTGAGAGTCATCTGAAAATGTGGCATTGTATTTTCTATCCCATCAACCGAGTACAGTAATACCATCGATCGCAAATGGTTGAGGCATGAGTACTGAAATCAATGGCACCCCACAAATTGCATTTGCCAAAATAAAATGACACATTTATTCCATCTGACTGCATTTTGTTGATTAAACAATCCTCCATCCAAGCGAATAAACTACTCCTAAACCCATGTTGTGTGCTCTTACCACTTAGTCTTTGGAGAAGCGACACATCCAATGCCTTCAGGAAGACCAGAGATGTTCCATCTCCCACGATCCACCTTTTTTGTGACATCTTCAAATAACTCAAGCAAACACTTCAAACTTGATTGTCCTTTGTAAAACCATGTTGACTCTGACGGATTGTGGTTTAATTTTGCAAATGTCCTGAACAATGGACTCTAACAATTTGCCTTAAATTACAATAGTTTATTGTTACACTTTAGTCCCGAATGTATACCATTATTATAAGTTCATCCCTTTCGAAAACCTTCACGTTTTCTTTGAATTCCTATTTAATGGGCACACATTTTTAAGAGATCTGCTCCAATTACTGAGTAAGAGTCATGTGTGGCTGAATGGACTCACCATCCTGTTGGTGTACAAACTCGATGGGCTGACGTCTTTCTGGTGTTCCCATGTTGTCGTCTCCAAGGCCAGAATGATCTGCACCCGTTGATCCTTTAGAGGATTGGGAGATTATGGAATCTTACTGTTGCTCTCTAACATTTTGATGGGCTGATGGGTCTTCTCATACTTCTCCATGGAAATATTGAACGGTCTCCTCATGTATCCGGGAGATGGTTCCGAGGGATTGATTGGTCTTCTCTTGTTCCCATACAACAGACACGTGTCGAAATTACTACTTCCTTTCTCATTAAAGAAGTCTCAGATAGTTTTTATCCTTATCTAATTCCCTTGCAATAGGCTCGGTGGGTCTGAACGGCCTCCTGTTATCCCAGTGTAACAATCCCCAGTCACTGTGTGACCTCTTCCAGTTCCTATGTTACAGACTTGAGGAGGCTGAATGGACTGATCCTGTTGCTGTTTAACAGGATACTGGTGCAGCATGTCCTACTGTTATAGGCTCGAGTGGCTAATTGGTCCTTCTGTAAACGTATATCAGGCGCCAGGGGCTGAATAGCCTCATCCTGTTTTGGTGTAACAGGGTCGAAGGCTTGAATATCCTCCTGTTGTTCCTGTGTAACACACTGGAGAACGGAATGGTTCCTCCACTATCTGTGTAATTCGCTTCACTCGTTGACTACACCTGTCATCTATGTTGAAGTAAGATCATCCTTATTTTTTGTAAACTCCAATGGCTACTGGATCAACCTGATCATCCTTTCGTTATAAGCTAGCACCTTCATTGCAGGAATCAGTTGAGGGAACCATCTCTGAGCTGCTTCCAATATAACAACATCATTTCTTCACTGAAGAGATTAAATCTGTACACACTACTCCAGATGTGATCTCACTAAGACCCTGTACAGCAGCATCAACATTTTACCAGCCTGTTGTAAGGTTCCCACCCAGGTTAGAGCTGTCTCAGCTCTCTGGGGGACTATAGTGCATTGTTGGAAAATCATTGCCCTTCTCTACTCCATCAGCTTAACGGGAGATCTGGAGAAATTAAAGTTTGAGAAGTTCATAAATGATGTGGCGAAATGATCTCTACCATTAATCTCTCCAGAGCCCACACCGCTCAGATTCCACAGAATCTAGTAAGATGGAGCAAACATTGATGGGAGTTATATATCAAAGTGAAAGCTGCAGTACAAATGCTGGGTATGTTATAAAACAGGAAATGAGATATACACATTTGTGGGTACTGCAGTAATGATATACTGCTTACATTATATCTAAACTGTGTTAACCCAATTGAATGGTAATGCTGGGAAAATGGATTTCATGACCACGTGTGAGATGGTTTACATGAACATTATGTTGAGCACTGAGCTGGAGATCAGGTTATTGAGGAATTGGTGTTGAGTGATCAGAAGAGCTAATTGAAAATTTTGCCGGAAAGGACATTTTGGGAACAGTGACCACAATGTATTGGTTTTCTTTTATGCTGTTTGAGTACACGACAGTTTTTGATGCATTTGAAGTAACCATTTGAAATATGAGTCATGCAGACTATGAAGGTGTGAGGAGAAAGTGGAGATGACAGATGCTGAAGATCAGAGTCGAAGGGTGTGGTGCTGGAAAAGCAGAGTCAGGCAGCATACTAAGAGCAGATAAATCGATGTTTCAGGCATAAGCCCTTCATCAGGAATGAAGCTTATGGGCCTACGGGGCTGAGAGATAAATGAGAAGAGGATGCGGCAGGGGGGAGGTAGCTGGGATTACGATAGGTAGATGAAGGTGGGGTTGAAAATGATAGGTGATGAAGGGAGACAGAACGCCTCATTTACTGCATCCATTAAAGACAATGTGGTCTTCTCTACATTGGCGAGGCAGGAGGTCAACTTGTGGATCATTTCAGGGAACATCTCTGGGACAATCACATTGAACGACACCATCTCCTAGTGGCTGAGCACTTTAACTCCCCTTCCCATTCTGCCAAGGACATGAGAGTCCTGGGCCTGCTCCATCGCCAAACCCAAGCCACCAGAAGCCTGGAGGAAGAAAGCCTCATCTTCTGCCATGGGACCCTCCAACCACAGGGGATCATAGTGGATTTCTCCATTTCCCCATTTCCCCTAATCCCACTTTATCCTACTCCAACCTTCCAAATCAGCACCGCCCTTTTGAACATTCCTATGTGTCCACCTTCTTCCCTATCAGTCTGTTCCACCCTCCTTCCTCTCTGACTATCACTTTCAAACCCACCTTCATCTACCTATTAGATGAAAGGAGGCAGCTTAGAAAAATGCCAAGTGTTGCAGTAAGCCAGTGGATTCAGAGAGATGTAGGACCCAGCAAAGGATGACCAAGAAACTGAGAAGAAAATCAGAAAGAGAAAAAGCGTGCAAACGAAAGAAAAGCATAAAGACTGCTAAAAAGCGTCTACCAATGTATGAAAAAAATAAAAATAAGGCCAAATGTGGAACAGTTGGTGTGCACACAGGATAATTTATTGCAGAGAACAGAGAAATCGCAGGGAAAAGAAACAGTTTCTTTGCGTCTATCTTCATGGAGGAATGTCCAGAAATTCTTCCAGAAATACCAAGTGACCATGGGACTTGTGCAAGTAACGTCTAAGATCATTCTTATCAGTGTTGAGGTCATCTTTGAAAAGAAAGCTGGATTGAGTATTTCTAAATCTGACAGACGAGATGTACTTCATACAAAAAATTCAGAGGAAGCAGCAACTGACATGTTGATTGCATCGCGGATTTTCACTTTATTTTCCGACACATTCCCGAAATGCATTTAGCCAATCTGGATAAGGCAAAGGTTATAAATATTATCCAACAGTTTAAGGAGAGATGAATTTGGAGAATGGTAAACTACAGACCAGATAACCTGTCATCCGCAGTCAGGTATGTCTTGGACTCGATTACAAAGAACATGCTACTAGATATTTAGAAGGTAAAAACATAACTGGGGAGTGTGAGAATGTACCGGTGAAAGGAATACCAGAAGTGACAAACTTTTTTGGAATGGTTTGAAGATGATTCTTGTGGAAATAGGCAATGAAGAACCAATGGATAACGTATCGTTGGATATGCATGAGCTTTTTTAAACAACTCACACACTGAGCTCATAAGAAAAGTTAAACCGAGAGGTATGAGGAAGAACATATGCAAATGGGAAAGTAAAAATTAGGTTTATATTCATGTGAATGTAATTGGAAGATAGAGGATGTCGTGCACCAGTTGCATCGAGCATTGGTGAGACTAAACTTAGACTATTGTGTATCGCTCGGAGTCCCAATCTAAGAAAGAATATACTGACTACAGAGGAACTGCAAAAGGTATTCTCCAAATTAACCCCTAAGTTGCCAAGGTTGTCTGACGGGGTAACTCAGCCTGTAATCTCGAGTTTCGAAACATGAGAGGTGATTGTAGTGAATCTTAGAAACATCGAAAGGACTGAATAACAGAGGGACATGAGGAAGTACAAGTAGGCGAGATCTGGGAGAATCCCATGATATTCTACACGGACAAGTAGAACAGAATAATCAGCAAACAGTCAGTGTACATGAGAAACCAAAGGGGCAATCTGTGTGTCAAGCTGCAGAACAATGATGGATTGTAACATGAGACCTTCACATCTATTTTACTTGGGAGAAGGAGGATGCAGGTACAGAAGATGGACTGGACAACTCTTGAACAGATTGATGTAAAATACGAGCAGGGATTTGAGGTTTTGTTCTGTACAAATTTGGACCAATCGCCATGCCTGAATGAGTTGTATAACAGGCGGCTGTCGGCGTCAAGGGAGGAATGACCCTGTCTGAATATTTTAATTAGAATCTGACCATAGGGGAGGTGCCAGAGAACTGGAGAACTGCTAATACGATTCCACTTCACAGTAAGGGTGGGAGAGATAGACCAAGGAACTATAGACGAGCGAGTATTAGATCACTGTTAAGGAAACTACTGAAGGAAATAGGGAAGGATAAAATCGAACTCCAATCAGAGTCACAAGGTTTGATTAAGGATAATTATCATGACTTTATCAGAAGGAAGTCGCATATAATGGATTTGATTGAATTAGTTTGAGGAGGTCGATTGTTTAGTTTTGTAGGAAGGTCTCTGACAAAATTCCAGCTGGGATACTGAGAAATAATGTAAAATCTCACAATATGAAGGATACCTTGACAGGTTACAAGGAGAATTGTCTTAGTGTCAGGAGGCAGAGGGTGGTGGGAGAAGGCTGTTTGTGTGACTGGAGACCAGTGTCCCCTGGTGTACCACAGGGATCAGTGCTGTGTACCTTATTGTTTGTGTTATTCATTAAAAAAATGTGAATGTGGAGGGGGCTAGGTGGAGAGTGGGGGAGGTGTGATAAGTAAGTGTATGTTTGACATAAAGATTTACCAGTTGGTTCGCAGTGAGGAGGAAGGCCTTAAGTTACAGGAAGATGCAGATGGAATGGTCAGATGGGCAGATCAATGGCAGATGGAATGTAACCCTGATAAATATGAGGTGATGGACTTTGGGAGAAGGAACCAGACAGGGGAGGACTCAATGAATGGCAGCACACTGGGAAACTCAGGGTGTGCTTCTCCACACATCCCTGAATGTGACTGGACAGGTTAAATGGCTAGGTAAGAATTGGACCTTGGGTGTTGTGTTTCCTAATTAGGGTGTAGATTATAAGAGCAATACAGGGCTTTGGTTCGGCCAAAATGGAGTACTGTATGTGGTTCTGGGAGCCACATTCCAGGAAGGATGTGAATGCACTGGAGAGGGTGCAGAGGTGATTCACCAGGATGTTCCCTGGGATGGAGCATATCAGCCACGGAGAGAGGAAAGATAAGCTCAGGTTGTTTACTTTGGAGCAGAGAAAGCTGAGAGGTCCGTGATTCAGGAGGATAAGATTATGAGGGACATGGACAGGGTAGATAGACAGCAGCTGTTCCTTTGAGTCAGAGGGTCAAGAACAAATGAACCCAATTTAAAGTGAAAAGTTTGAGGTTCAGAGAGGATTTAAATATTTTTTCACCTCGAGGATGTGGAGTTCTGGGATTACTTCCCGAGAAGGGGAATTATCACGGGTAACCTCTCAATCATTAAAAAGTACTTGGACGAGCACGTGGAAGTGGCATAACATTCCAGGCTATGGGCCTGGTGTAGGAAAGTGGGACTAATTTAGATTGTGCTGTATTTCTGTTGGCACAGAGTCTATGCTCCTGTGAGTGTATGGTGTGGAAGGTCAATTATTGAGCAGTCTAAGGCAGGAAGTGATGGCTTTCTGAAGAGTATATTCACAAGGGTTTAAAGAGTGAACTGTAATAGCTGGTTGAATTATGTCAATGTGAGAAATATGAGAAAACAAGTGCAGTTTCCTTACAGTTTGAAACCAGAGAATAGAGAATGGGAAACAGGGAAATGGCAGAACTATGAAGCCACTACTTAAGTTCTGTCTTCACAGAACTTTGAAACAATACAAGGAAAACCAAGTCTGGTGTAGGAAATTGATAGAGTACATTGAACATAGAACATAGTAAGTAAATGGTTTAGGAGAAATTATTGTGGCTGAAAGTATTGGTCATAGGCAACACTAACGTAGATTTATGAAATGGGAATTATGTTTGAGAAACAGAATGGGAGACAAATGAAAGAGAAGCAATGGATGTAAAACATGTTGATTTCTAGAAAGATTTTGGTAAAGCTCCAAGCCCAATTTGCGAAATCAAATATGAGTGGATTGGGGGCTAATATATGGCTATGTTTCCAGAATGGGACAGCTGGCAGGAAACGGTGAATAGAAATAAACAGACTCGTCAAGCAACAGCCTGACATTGTCTGTAAGGTATGATTCTGTGAGTATAACTATATCGCAGACACCCCATTACCTTCCTCAGATATCTCCTGTCTCATCAGGACGGACACGGCAGAAGTGGCGGCACAGTGGGATACAGTTGGAAGGGAATTGCTCTTGGAGTCCTCAACAGTGACTCCGTATTCCATGAAGTCCATGGCATTACCTTGCACATGGGGAAGGAAACGTCCTGCTCATTACCATGAACCAGCCGCTCTGAACTGATGAATCAGTACTCCTCCATGCTGACCAACACTTGGAGGAAGCACTGAGGGTAGCACGGATGCAAGATCTACTCTGGGTGTTGGATTTCAATGTTCACCACCAAGAGTATCTCAGCGACAGAATTACTGATCGAGCTGGCCAGGCCCCAAAGGATATAACTGCTCGACTGGTTCTGCAGCAGGTGGGGAAAGAGCCAACAGGAGGAAAATATATACTTGACCACAGCCTTACTAATTTGCCAGTTACAGAAGTATCTGTCCATGACATGATCGGTAAGAGAGGCCACCGCATAGTCATTGTGGAGACAAAATCACACCTGCACATTGAGAATAACCTCCACCATTTTGGGTGGTACTGTCACGTTGCTAAACAGGGCAGACTTCGAACAGATCTAGCAGCTCAAATCTGGATGTCCATAAGGTGTCGCGAGTCATCTATAGCAGCGAAGTTGTACTCCCGCATAACCTCATGGCCTCCCGCATATCCCCCTCACAACAATTGCCATCAATCTAGAGGATCAACATTGGTTCAGTGGAGTGTGCAGGATGGCAGGAGCAGCACCAGGCATACCTGATAATGGTGTGTCAGCCTGGTGAAGCCACCAATCAGGACTACCTGTGCGCCAAACAGCATAAGCAGTAAGTGATAGACAGAGCTAAGTGATCCCACAAGCAAAGGAACAGATCTATGCTCTGCAGTACTTCCACATCTAGCCGAGAAACGTTGGGGACAATTAAACAATTCACTGGAGGAAGAGATTCCACAAATAACCCCTTCCTCCATGATGGAAGAGCCCAGCACTTCAGTGTATAAGATAAGGCTGATGCATTCGCAACAATCTTCAGTCAGAAGTGCTGAGTGGATGATCCATTTCAGCCCCCTCCAGTGGTCCTCAGCAATTCAGTTACCAGTCATCAACCAATTTGGTTCAGTCCACACGATATCCAGAAACGATTACAGATACTGGATACTCCAAAAGGTGCATAATCTGACACCATTATGTCAATAGAACTGAAAACCTGTACTCCATAACTTGCCACTCCCCTAGCCAAACTATTTCAATACAGTTACAACAATGGCTTTTCCTGATTACTTGGAAAATTATCCCAAGTAATCATTGCTCCTGTATGTAAAAAGCAGAACAAATCCAATCCAGCCAATACCACCGCATCAGTCTCCTCTCGATCATCAGTAAAGTGGTGGAAGGTCTCAGTGTTTTTAAGCAGCACCTGCTCAGCAATAACCTGGTCAATGGCGCCCAGTTTGGGCTCCTCCAGGGCCACTCAGCTCCTGACCTCATTACCGTGGTTCAAACATGGACAAAAGAGCTGAATTCCAGAGGTGGGGTGAGGGTGATAGCCCTTTAAATCAAGGCTGTCTTAGACCAAGTGTGGTATCAAGGGGCCTTAGCAACACAGGAATCAATGGGCATCAGGGGCAAACTCCCCGCTGGTTAGAATCATACCTGACACGGAGGAAGGTGGTCATGGTTGATAAAGGTCAGTCAACTCAGCTCCAGGACAAGTCTGTAGGAGTCCCTCGGGCAGTGACCGAAAACCTCTTCAAGGCTGCTTCATTAATGACCTTCCCTCCATTTTAAGGTCAGCAGTGGGGATGTTCGCCAATGATTGTACAATGTTCTGCAACATTTGTGGCTCCTCAGATACTGAAGCAGTCTATGTCCAAATGCGACAAGATCTGGACAGTATCCAGGCTGACAAGTAGCAAGTAATATTCAGGCCATGCAAATGCCAGACCATGACCATCACCAATAAAATACAATCTAACCTGCCCCTTGGCATTCAATGGTGTTACTATCACTGAATCCCCCAGTATCAAAGTCCTGGTGGGTAATCATTGCTCAGAAACTCACTGGTCTCGCCACATAAACACAGTCACTATTACAGCAGATTAGAATCTAAGAATACTGCGGCGAGTAACTCACATCCTGACTTCCAAACGTCTGTCCATCATCTACAATGCTTAAGTCAGAAGTGTGATGAAAGACTCCCAATTTGTCTGGATGAGTGCAGCCCCAACAACACTCAAGAAGCTTTACACCATCCAGGACAAAGCAGCCAGTTTGACTGTCCATTCATCCACAATGCTCCACCATCAACGCTCAGCAGCAGCAGCAGTGTTTTACTATCTACATGCTGCAATGAAATGATTCACCAAAGATCCTCAGAGACCAACTTCCCAGCTCCCATGTCTATCGAGAAGGACAAGGGCTACAGATGTATGGAAATACCATCATCTTCAGGTTCCCTCCAAGCCATTCACCATCCTGACTTGGAAATATATCACCGCTCCTTCACAGCCACTGGGTCAGAATCCTGGGATTCCCTCCCTAATGGCATTGGAGGTCAACCACAGCAGGTGGACTGCAGCGTTCAACAAGGCAGCTCACCACCACCTTCTCAAGGGCAACTAGGGACGGGCAATAAATGCTGGCCCAGCCAGTGACACCCAGAGTCACGAAATAAATAAATAGAAATTAACAGAGGACGGTTGTTGAGGTGTCGCAGGGACCGGTGCTTGGGGCCCAGCTGTTTACAATGCCCTTTAAACATTTGGTTACTGGAATCAGATACAATATATCCCAGCCTGCTGACAGCACTAACGGATGTGGGATTGTGAATGGGTGAGGAGGATGTAAAAAAGCACCAAGAAGATGAAGACAAGTGGAGGGAATGGGTAAATACGTGACAGATGGAGAACACTGTGGATAGAGGAGACGGTGTACCCTTTGGTGGAAACGATAAATTGTTAGCCTACCATTTGAAAGGGATTGGTTGAAACATGTTGATCTACAAAGGGACGTATGCTCCTGTTTGTTTTTTTCCTTCTGCATAAACCTCTGAGGCCCATGCAGTGCAGTGAGTTCTGCAAGCAGATGACAATACTGGGCATGGAGATTGGCACGCTGCCCAGTGTACACAGACCCACCAAGTGGGGAGCTGTAACATTAAAAAGGATCCGCATCTCCCTGTACACCAGATGCTGAAATCAATATTGCAGAAACAGAAAGCAGTGATGAAGATAAATGATGTGTTGACCTTCATTTCAGGGGGATGTGAGTCCAGAAGTAAGGGCGTCTTACTGCAGCTGTACAGGGCCTGGTGAGCTATCATCCCGAACATTGTGCAAAATTGTGTGTAGTTTTGGTCTCCTTACCTAATAAAGGGCAAACCTGACATTGATGGAGAGCAGTGAAGGATGACCAGACTGATCTCTGGGATGACGAGCAGAGGTTAGGAAGACTGGATAAGTATTCCACGGTGTTTAGGAAAATGAGTGGAGATCTCAGTGAAATATACAAAACTCTGACAGGGTGAGTCAGATTGGAAGCAGGTCACTCTGCATTGAGATGAGAATAAATGTCTGCACTCACTGACTGGTGAACCTGGGAAATTCGCTCGCACCTGGAAACCCAGACATTGATTATAGATAAGGATTTAGAGACAGTAAAGGGATGGTGGGAGAGCAGGAGTACGGTGTGGAAATGAAGGGCCAACCATCATTACAATGAATTGGATAGCAAACTCGATGGACCAAACGTACTGCTGCACCACTTATTTTATAGCTTCCCAAGGTCACTCACATTAACAGATATATATATCGTGTGGGGTAAGTGCATTGAGGAGGCTTTTTCCATGAACTAGAATGGGGGAGGCTCAATGTGTTGAATGACCTACTCCTTTCCCGCTGTTTCTATGCAGTCTGTAGGAAAGCTCTGTGAATATTGTCACAAGCTCTCAGATGTTAGGAAGGAGGTCTCTGCAGAGTCGACAGGACTGTGTTCTCATTCCCGTTTCTGACACTGATGCAGACGCCGGGTGTTCTGTCCGGTTTCATCCTTTCAGACCTCGGAGTAGTTTGATACAAATGAGTGCTTTGCTTGACCGTTTCAGAGACCATTGAAATGTTTATCACATGTCAGGGTCTTTGGAGTCAGTTTTAGGCCAGCCCAGGAAATCATGGGAGATTCACTTCCTAAAAGTACTTTGGAGAAGGAAATTCTGTTTACAATCGATATTGGCTTCAAGGTCACTATGCCTGACACCAGATTTTAGTTCGTGATATTTTATTAATTGTTTTTAACTTCCACCAGCTGGCAGAGCATTAGCCTGGTCTGGATTAGTAATCCAGAGACATTTCCACAACAGCACCATCTCCACATGGGGACCTATCGGAAACCACACTGAGCAGGTTATTTCTCTGCTGTTTGCCAGCTCTGTCAAAAAGAACTCCCACCAATTTGAATGTCGTGATGGGTCTGAGGGGATGGTAATTGGTCAGATTGTAATTATTCCCCTTTTAGGGAGCGGGACATAGCTGAGTAATTTGCCACACTGCCAGGGAGATGTCGGAGTTGGAACTGGAATGAAACAGTTTCCCCAGGGACACAGCTTGTTGTGCAGCACAAGTCTTCAGTCCTATTGCAGAAATGGTGTCAGGGCCCATTGCCTGTGTCATATCTACTCTGTTCAGCTGTTTCTTCATGTCACGTGCAGCAATTGAAATTCGTTGAAGACTGACATCTGTGATTCTGTGGGTATCATGGTGAGGGTGAGGTGTATCATCGACTCAACACTTCTGGCAGAAGATGGTGCAGATAAAACATCCTTCTCTTTTACACTGATGTGCAGGTCTGTTCCATTATTTAGGATGGGAATGTTTGTGGAGCCCTCGCCTCCAGTCGTTTGTTTAATCGTCCATCACCATTTATGACTAACTGTGACAGGACTGCAGTGCTTCGTTCAGATCTGTTGGTCAAGTCTGGTAGCTTTAATGAGTTAGCATCAGGTTAAAGTTCATGTGAATCTGACTCTGACATGTTCACCCACACTCGTCACTGAGCCATAGATGGTGTTGATGGTAATGACAGACTGAGGTGTTACACTGGCAAAAAGTTACAGGTTGTGGTTGAATGAAGGTCTGCTTCTCCTGCTGCTGTGGTCTACAGCACTACATGAATATGCAGTTTCGAGCTGCAATTTCTGCAATGCAATTCTGCTGTCTGTTCCGCAAGGCTCACTGAGACCCATTCACCCATCAGCCCTGCACTCAGTGACCTAAACTGGTTTCTGATGTGGAAATACTTTCATTTGCAACTCTTATTCTGCTGAGGGTCTGTCTCCCCGGGTCTTGCTTCCAACCTGACACATTCCGCAAAAGCATTTAACTGATCTTAATGCAAATGTTGAATTCACCTGAATCTTTTTCCTTGAGAAATACCATCTTCTGTGTTTAAAGTGAATGTGTTTCCTCTGTTTCTCTCCATGACCATGATTAAGAGCTCTGTAGTGTCAGTGATGCCAACGTTATGTAGTTTCAGAGGCAACGAATTCTCTGGATTCCCAATCATCTTCATCACATTGTATGTTTTCTCTTTTGGTTTGATGCCTTATCACTCATGGCTGCCTTGTTCTGCCATGAGTATGTTTCATCTTCTTGGGGTTGCATTTCTGGTATTATCTTCCGAATTATCCCCAGAACCGCCTCCCATTGCTGCTCCATGGTCTTTCCTGCTCTGCTCCACTTCCAATTAACTCTGGCCAGCTCCTCCCGCATGTCTTTGTAGTTACATTGCTTAATTATAACCACATTACATGTTGAAGAGAGCATTAGATATAAACTGAAAGAAGGAGTTTTGGGAGATGGGACACGAAGAATAATTGGTGGATTTCTTAACGAGATGCAACGGGAGAACGAGAGAGAGGATATAGATCTGGAGATGTGGAAAATGAGAAAACTACATGATCGAAAGAAGTAGATGAACATTCCCCAATGGTTTGGCAATGCCTGTGTTCTGTGGTCCTTGGTACAGTGGTGTACAACAGAGTAATATGTTCAAATGCTGAGTCTGATGCCAGAATATTTATCTCCCATTATATGACAGACACTAGCTTTGGAAAGAACCCAACAGGCCAATATATTGAAGGGGATTAACTGAAATAATTTGGGACTCTAGAATCAAGAATTTGGAGCACTCATCCTGGTAAGAATGAGAGAGTTGAGTAGGGAATTCCAGAAAAAGAGGGAACGTTGAGAGGATCAAATCATGTTTTAATGTTTTATCAATTTTATACATCATGTGCATCATTTTTCGTTAACTGTGACTCTGTTGTTCATTTACAATGTGTTGTGTACGTGTGAAAAATGCTACTTAACTCCACACAAACATTGATTAAACAGTGTGTATAAAATCACTTTTCGAACATTGAAACTGTCCTGTTGTCGTGTTATGAGGATACATGAACACCAACTGACCACCAAAAGACATGACGCACTATCACTATGTTCCATACATACAGACAAAGAAAGGTACCACTTTGACTGGGACAAAGCACACACACATACTAAGACATGCAAGGACCTTCTTAGAGGAATGGCGTTCTAACCAGAAGTCCATCAATAGACACATCAATTTAGATCCTGTCTACATTCTCTTGTTAAAATAACCGGAAATGACATCACCCACTTTAAGAAACCAAGACCTATAAATAGAGAGGTGGGACATACCACCAGAGCTTCAGCAGATACTCTCACTGATGATGTCACCTAGTCATGGTGATGAAACTTCTGAAAACAAACCTTCAAGCTCAGCGAGCTAACTTGCACAGATATGAATTGTTATTTGTTGTTTATTAGTGGAATTTAGGAGTTCTCTGTCGCTCACGTTTTAACAGATTATGATGGGAGGTGAGCTTTTCAGTGTGTGTGATTTTAATTAACAGAGGGGTTCGACATTGATGTCATGACAGTTTGGGGCCTTGCCGTGTGGCACTTGGACCGACTTGAACAGATTTGAAATACAACAGGTCCCAGCAAATTCCAACTCATTGCAATTAGTGACTTTGATCTTCAAATAAAACCAGTGGGAAAATTCGTTGAATTTTGTTACTTGTGGTTGTGTAAATCACAAGTGAGGGAAATGGCTTTTAACATTACTAAAGAGGTTCCCAAATTTTCCAAGGAAGTTTAGAAAGACAGAAGGAGGACATTTTTTAGAATTATCAAATAGGTTGGAATTGGGTTTAACCAGGGAGAAAAGGGAAGCTGAAATTGTAATGGAGTTGGTTAAGTACTTTGATGTATCAGAGAAATAGGAAACTGCAGTGGAGTTAGAAAAAACTTAAATTGCAAATGTGGCAACTGGAGATAGAAGATAACTAAAGGGAAGGAAATAGAGAGAAGAAAGAGAAAGAGAAGAAAAAGAAAGAGAGAGAGGATTTGAAATGCAGAAGTTGGGAATTAGACAAGCAAGTTAAGTTAACAGGATGGAGATGAAGGGAGAACATAGGGATGTATACAACTATGTTAATAACTTGCCACATTTCGGTGACAAAAATGTCAAAACCTTTTTTATTTCATTTGAAAAAATGGCTAGTCAGATGACGTGTCCAGTAAACTTGTGGGTAATGCTAGTTCAGACTAAGCTGGTGGGCACAGCTGGTGAGGCATGTGCAGCGCTGTCAGATGAGGGGTCAAGAGATTATCAAGATGTTAAATTGGCTATTTTGATTTGTTATGAATTGGTACTAGAAGCATATAGACAGAAGTTCAGAGAAATAGAGACGGAACCAGGTCAGACTAATATTGAGTTTGAAAGAAGTAACCACAGTCATTTTGATAAATGGGTGCTGGCCTTAAAAATGTATAAGACCTGTGAGGCTTGAAGGGAGATTAATTTGCTGGAGAAGTTAAAAGACTTATTTCCAGAGATAGTAAGAATTCATGTGAATGAATAGAAAGTTCAAGAAGTGAGAAGCACGGCAGAAATGGCAGGAAACGTTCTTGGGACATTACATTGGCCATGGAAGGTTGACCCCATGGAACACAAAGACGAAGGGCTTTGAGGAATTTCCACGACCATCCTCGAAGAAAGAGATGCTTCAACTTTTGGAACTGAGTGGATTCTATCAGAAGTCTGTTCCAAACTTCAGCAGCGTATGGGCACCACTGATGGATTTAGTAAAGGAGGAAACAGAATTGTGGTGGGCAGAACAATGCCAGGAGGTATTTGTGAATTTTAAAGCAGGATTAATCACCACATGAGCTTTAGTTGCACCAAATATTCTGAAACCCTTTGAAAATTGTGTTTGATGCTCGGGATATAGGGGTCGCAGATGTATTGATACAGAAAGATGATGATGGAACTGAATGGCTATTTGGTTACTTGTCGAAAAAACTCTATCCACCAGAAAAAAAATACAAAATCTCCAGTATTGAACAAGAATGATTAAGCTTCACACTGGCCTGACAATATTTTAATGTGTATATGACAAACAAATTGTCGGAGATGGTTGTGGACAAGACAAATCTCTCGCATTTTTTGGAATAATTAAAGACCAGAATATGAGACTATTTCATTGGAGTCTTACCTGAGCGACTTTAAACTTACAAAATGTACATGCTGTGGCTCCTACAATGTGATAGCAGATGTGTTATCGCGGATTTAAAGGAAAAAGTGTAGATAAGATTTACCTTATTCCAGTGTTATAATGGTGTGCAGAATTAATATGAATGATATAACTGAGATAAATACTTTTGTATTTCATAAAATTGGGGTTAAGAATTAGAGGAGAAGAAATGTAGTCATTTTTTAATTCTGCTGGTTTACTTTATTTTCTGAAGCGTGGAGATGTTGTGAAGCCAAAAACATGTAGAGTACTTTAAAACAGAACGGGTTTTGCCGAATAGAAATTAAAGCCACAGATGCCAGCTAAAGGTCAAACTGTTCCACATGTCACCATTAGCTGAGAAATGGATACCTGAGTTTTCGTTGCTATTGTGACAGCCATTCAAATGCAACCAAAGAGTTTGAATAACGCTCAGGAAACCAGAAGCCAATGGAATTTGAATATTATTGTTTGGACACCTGGTAAGCAACCAAATTATGGGAATTACTATATCATGGGGAGTATACATACCCAGCATTTTGAACACTACAGGGAGAGCTACTGCCATCCAACAGCAGAGCAACTGCTGTAGAGCAGGAGTGCTAACTGACCATCTCAAACACTCTCTATCAAAGATACATGTTCATCTAAACCTACTTGCAATAAAAAAACATTACCCGGGGAGATCAGCAGCTGGAAGAGTGAGTACAGCGGGGAACATGGAGACTGTGTGCTCTTGAGATTGTAATGTTTTATATGTGGGCTGTTGAAACAGCATATTTTTACAGAGTTGGAGTCAGATAGTAAGTAGAAAAGAAAACGGGGGCTTGTATTTGTCAATAGTTGTTGTTTAGTGTTCACTATTAAAGTTAAGAAACAAACTTGTTAGTTTTTGTTTAAATAGTGGAATATAGGAGATCGGTGTCACTCATATTTTAACAGATTACGAGGTTTTCTGGGTGTTTGGTTTTAATTAACAGAGGGGTTCATCTTCACCTTGTAAAAGTCCATCCACGTTAGCCCCATTTCCCTGCAGTTGGCCCATATCCTTCCAGTCCTTTCCTATCGACATATTTATCCAAATGCATTGAAATGTTGTTAATGTTGTTATTGTACACCCCCCGCCCCACCACCAACCACACCTGCTGGCAGCTCATCCATGTACCAGCCCTCTGTGTAAAGAAGTGGCCACTCAGGTTCCCTTTTATTCCTTCCCCTCTAACCTTAAAGTGATCCCCTCTAATCATCGATTCTGTACACCTTGGAAAAGGACTGAGAGCATTAACCCTATCCATACCCCTCATGATTTTATACAGCTCTATAAGGACTCCCTCATTCTCCTACACTCTAAAGAAAAGGTCCTAGCTTGTCCAACCTCTCCCTATAACTTAGACCATTGGGTCTTGGCAACGTCTTTGTAAATTTCTTCTGCACTCTTTCTAATTTCATAACATCCTCCCTATAACAAGGTTATAAAAACTGAATACAATAATCCACGTGCGGACTTACAAAAGTCCTGTGTAACTGCAACATAACTTCCCAACTTCTATCCCCAATGTCCTGCCTGATGAAGGCCATTGTGCCAAAAGCCTTCTTCACTGCCCTGTCTACCTGTGACTTTACTCTTAGAGAACCATGCCCGTGAAAACCAAGGTCCCTCTGCCCACTGCACCTCTTAAGACCCTCCCATTCACCGTGAAACTCCTACCTTGATTTGAGTTTCCAAAATGCAAGAACTCACACATCTATATGAAATTCCATTTGCCATTTCTCAGCCCACTTACCCACCTGATTAAGGTCCTTCTGCAATTTCTGATAAACTTCTTCACTGATCACGCTACCACTTATTTTAGTGTCATCTGCAAACTTACTAATCATGCCTTGTACATTCTGATCCAAATCATAGATAACAAACAGCTATGGACACCGCCTTCAGTTGGACCATCTTCCTTACACTAAACCCTCTGCTTCCAACCATCAACCCAACTGTGTATCCGATTGGACAGTTCCCCCAGCATTCCACGTGATGGAACCTTCCAGAGCAGCCTGCCATGTGGAACCTTATCAAAGGCCTTACTGAAATCCAGAGAGACTAAATTTACAGCTCTGTCCTCGTAAACCTTCTTGGTCACTTCATCAAAGAACTCTAACAAAGTTGGGAAGCATGCTCTCCCACTCACAGGTCTATGATGACTGCTCCAAATCAAACCCTGTGTGCGTAATGGGTGCAGTCAATGGTATGCTGTCCATCATTGTAAGATGATTCGAGTACATAAGTAAAGCCATCTTCCTGCTGTTGTAGAGCCTTGCTGAGAGAGCATTTGGGGCGCTCTCTAAAGATTTGATCTCCTTTGTAAGGAATGAACTCCTTACCACAGATACAGATGGCAGTATCATGAGGGTAGAGTGAAGAACCTGAGAGTTTAATCTGCAGAGCTGTAAAATCTGAAATGGTGACGCTGAAACACGAGGCGTAACAGGTATATTTCCAAAAGACACATTGATAGGGTGAGACATTCCATTTTTTTCCTCAGGATTGATTGATCTGATTTATTGCCACGTGTACTTCAGCACAGGGAAACACTTTATTTATGAGCAGTGGAGGCAGATCATAGTAAGCATGGCCAGACAGATCATAGGGTGGAAATAGACTTGGACAGAGTAAGGCATACAGGATACACTGCACAAGACAAGCACTCAACAAGATCAACATGAGCAAGATCAGCATTATTTGAACACAGAGAGTCGATTCATCAGTCTAAAGTGACTTTCCTAATAGTTTATATGCTTAAATTAACTCTCCCCATGTTATTGTGCTGTTGGCGTTTGAACCCGTACTGAATGCTATGTTGTTCACAATCCCCAACATCAGCCATAATACGTTCGATCTGAAACAGGTAACCATTCCCACCAGCTTCCGCCCTACATAGAGAAAGGCTGGCTTCTTGGAGATGGAAGATGCCTTCTTGAGACTTCACACAAGACATATGGCTTCCCTCCTCAACACTAGAAAACCACGTTAAAGTCCCAGGTGTTTATCATGAGCAACGGAGCCAGGAGGAACAACGTGGAGCAGTCTGCCTGTGCACTAATATGCATCTGCTCCACTTGTTCATTATATTGGAGCATCAATCTGGAGACAGTGAGGAATGCCGATGCTGGAGATTGTAGTAGACAGTAGATTGCTGGAAAAGCACAGATGGTCAGGCAGCTCCGAGGAGCAGGAGAATCCAAGTTTTAGGCATAAGCCATTCATCAGGAATCAGCATCAATTACCTCATTCTGTCCCTTAGCAAGTGCGTTGAGGGGGGAATGGCCTCCTCCTGTTCCTGTATAAGTGACTGAAGGGGCTGAATGGCCTCATCCTGTTGCTGTGGAAGTGGCTTTAGGGGCTGAATGGCCTCCTCCTGTTCCCGTGTAAGAGACTCCAGGGGCTGAATGGCCTCCTCCTGTTCCTGTGTAAGAGACTCAAGGGTCTGACTGGCTTCTTCCTCTTCCGATTGGACAGGACCAAGGGCCTGATCGGGTTACCCCTGGTTCCTGTTTGACAGCTCGATGTACTGACAAGTGTGATGATACTGCAGGCTTTGAGAGGTTATTTTGTCCTGGTTTCTTTTCAGAGAGAGATTGAATGATCGTTACCAAACTGGTTAGTTAAGACCACTGAGTAAACAGCTAGGGAGATCTTGGGTTTATTTTAATGCAGCCTGAATGGGTGTGGCCAGCTCTCACAGGTTAGGATCTCTGGGTTTTGGTTTCTCAGTAGTATCAGAAACTATTGGGGTCTGCACAGAGTTGGAATCTTCAGTGGCTATCTCCTGGATGCTACTCTCTCTGAATTTTCTCTGGGCTGTTTTTAATTCCCGGATTAGAGAAATGTTTGTGACAACCTGTGTCTGAATTTTCCTTTCTGCCAGGGGCTGTGTTTTTGGGATTTTCCTATATTGGTACAGTTCATTAGTAATAGTTCCTAGATTTGTTATTCTGTTAACTTGTCTAATGGAATTATGATTTTCTAAATTCCTCTTTCTTTGCTTTCATTTTATCTTTCCCGTTTCAATAAATAGTGTTTAGCTTCAGACTGAGTAGTTTGACCTGTCACATTGCATTTGGAACAGTCACTTTATATTCCCTTTAAAATAAAAAAATAGAGTCTAGGTGACCGCCTTCAAATATTTTCGAGGGGCTCTGGTGTGGCCCATCACACTAGACTCCTTCTCTTCCTGAGTAATAGGCTGCAGGCACTGAATGGGCTGTCCCTGTTCTTCTCCAATAGCGTCAATGGGCTGAACGACTTCCTCATATTCCTGTGAAACTAGCGTGAGGTGCTGAATGAACTCTTGTTTTACTGTGGCAATGTGCAGTGACAGGCAGTGCTGGTAGATGAATGTACGGACCATTTAACAACACAAGTCTCAATGGAGTCTGGGTCTTGCTGCACATGGACACAGACCAGCTCAGGAGCTGAGGGGGGAACAAAATGTTCTGAACATTGTGGCATCTTCGGTGACCATCCCCACTTCTGATCTTATGGTGGGAAGGGTGGGGAGGGGAGACATTGATGAAGCAGCTGAAGATGTTTGTGAAGAGGAAGCTACCCTGAGGATGTCCCAACGAGCTGACCCAGGACTGAGATGATGACCATCTTCCTTTGTGCCATGTTTGACCCCAAACACTGGAGAGTTTACACTGATTCCCATTAAGTCCAGTTTTGTTAAGCTCCTTGATGTCAACAGAAGTCAACCATTGCCTTGATATCGGGGCCAGTCATTTTTACCTGAACCCTTGTCTCAACCTCTTTTGTTCCCATCAATAAACCATGATATAGTAGCAGCAAGTGTTTTCTTCAAACAGGTGGGATTGAATGTCAGGATTTCTCTTCTCCAGAGTGTTCGGGAATCGAGATGACTGAAAGTATTTGAAGAGGAGGTAGATGGATATTGACCTGACAGAGAGTTGAGTGCTATGAGGAATTGGGTTTGAAAGAGGATTTGAGACCAAGAGCAGATCAGTCACGATCTTAGTGAAGGGCAAGGCAGGTTTGGGGAGTGAACGACCTGCCCTGTTTCTGATGTTCTCACATTCTGTTATTGGAATGTTAGTGGGTGTTATTATCATAAATGTGCAATTACTGAATATTGCAGTCAGGGAGACCAGATGATTTTGTGATCCATCTCTGGTTGAGGTATGGTGGCTGTATTAACAGTAAATCTGGATCTACAACATGACCAACAAATGAAGCACAAGTTGCAGAGAGGGGAAGCTCTGTGAAGAGAGATGAGGGGCCTCTTTCATACCTGTGCCTGGATTTTCCAATTACTTTTCCCAAATCACTTCAAAGCGTGTGTGACAGTATTGAGAGGTTGAATGGTCCCCTCTGTTTCTGTGCACCAGATTATAGGAGTAAGTGGCCTCCAACTGTCCCTGTCTAACAGGTATGAGGGGCTGAATGGAACACAGGAACATGGGACTGAGGAGCAGGAGTGGGCCATTAGATACTTTGAGCCTTCTCCACCAGGCACTAAAATTGTGGCTGATCAGGTTGGGGTCTCAGCCCCACTTCCCTGTATATATCCCATTATCCGTGACTCACTTCTCTGTCAAATATTTAACTAATGCAGCTTTCAATCAATGTGAACATAGAGGCACGATAAACTTCCAGTGAAGAGAATTTCCACATGAAAGGTCCTTTCAGAATTATTCAACATCCTTCTTATAGACTCAGAGTCATGCAGAATGGAAACAGACCCGTTAGTCCAATCTGTTCATTCCGATCAGATATCAAATCTGATCCAGTCCCATTTGCCAGTATTTGGTAAATATCCCTCCTCTTTCAGATACTTTTTAAATGTGCGATTGTAACCGCCTTCAGCACTTCCTCTGACAGCACTTTCTGTACACACTCCACTCTCTGTGTGGAACATTTACCTTCAGGTGCCTTCCAAATCATTCGCCCTCTCACCTTCAACCTATGCCCTCTTGTTTTGGACTCCCCTATCCTGGTGGAGCAGAGTGTGGCTGTTCAGAATATTCATGCCCCTGATGGTTTTATAAACCTCTATAATGTCACCCTTCAGCCTCTGACACTCCAGGAGAAAGCACCTCAACCTAATCAACTTCTCACTAAAGCTCAAACCTACAGTCCTGGAACATCCGGGTAAGTTATTTCTGCAGAAAACCGAGTTGTACGCAGTATTCTTAAAGTGGCCTCACAACATCCTGTACAGATACAACATCCCACCACAACTCCTATACTCAGTGCTCTGACTGATTAAGACAAATGTGCCAAATTTGTTCTGCACCACTCTGTCCACCTGCGAGTCCACATTCAAGGAACAATATACCTGCAGTACCCCTTTGTTCTACAACACACCCCAGGGCCTTATCATTAAGTGTATAATTCCTGCCCTGGTGTGCGTTCACAAAATACAAAACTTCGTATTTATCTAAATTAAACTTCATCTGTCACTCATTGCCCCTTTGTCCCGTCTAATTGTGGTCTTGTTGTACTCTGAGATAATCTACTACACCACCTTTCTAATGTCATCTGTAAACTTACTAACTATGGCCCCAATATTCACATCTAAATCCTTTACATAAATGATGAAATGCATACTGATTCTTACAGCACACTGCTGCTCACAAGCCTCCAGTCTGAAAAATATCCCTCTTCCTTCAAGCCAATTGTGACGAGCTTCCTCTGTATCCGTTGTGACCAAACCTTACTCATCTGTCTACCAATCAGAATGAAATACCAGCTATGAAGAGAGGCTGAGTAAGTTCGGTTTAATTTCACTAGATAAAAGGAGATTGAGAGGGGGACCTGATTGAGGTTTACAAAATCATGAAGGGTATAGACAGGGTGGATAGAGAGGGGCTTTTTCCCAGGGTGAAGGATTCAATAACGAGAGGTCATGCTTTCAAAGTGAGAGTTGGAATGTTTAAGGGGGATACACATGGTAAGTACTTCACACAGAGAGTGGTGGGCATTTGGAACGTGTTGCCACCAGAGGTGGGAGAGGCAGGCACGGTAGATTCATTTAAGATGCATCTGGACAGATACATGAGTAGGTGGGGAGTACAGGGATACAGATGCTTAAGAATTGGGCGACTGATTTAGACATTACGTTTGGATTGGCTCAGGCTTGGAGGGCGAAGGGCCTGTTCCTGGGCTGTAAATTTTCTTTGCTCTTTGTTCTTTTAATGAACACCTTGCTGAAGTCCATATAGACAACGTCTACCAAACTGGCTTCATCAATCTTCTTTGTCACCTCTTCAAAAAACTCAACCAAATTAATGAGGCATGAGTTCCCATGCAGAAAGACACATTGTCTACCCCGATCAGCCCTTGCCTTCCCAAATGTATGTAAATCCTGTCCCTCAGAATCCCCTCCAACAACTTACCCACCACTGACATCAGGCTCACCGGTCTATAGTTCCCCGGCTTTTTGGGGTCACTGTTTCCTTTTCTAGTCCCACACCTCCACTGCTCACAACAAATCTGAAATGTAACTGGATTAGTGATATGGCCGATGATATCGTTCTCAGACTGGGTCAGGGTCAGTTTTAGCAACACGTCAGGCTACTTTCTTTAATCTGCTAAAACAACACGTTTATGATCCAGAGCAATGTTACTCAAACTATGGTGGAAAGATGAATGGCAAACTATTTGGGTATTGCAATTATATAATCAATGGCTCGGAAAGGGTGGACGCTAAGAAATTGTTTCCGTTACGCCTTAGAATTAGAAG